>NW_004949124.1:849928-856941 GCF_000317375.1 Microtus ochrogaster | reverse complement strand
AAAAAAAGATACATATTATTTATGCAGATATGGATGTATAGACGGCAAGTTTTCCTTATGAAGAAATTGTAATGCCACATGGGTTTTGTTCACACCTGAAGATGAAGTAGGCTTTCACAGAGTTAGGTAGACTTTTACTTGAGAGCATCGTGTGTTTTATTTCTAGTTGAAACAGTTAGCTATCAAACACTCCTTTAGATTCTGTTTATGTCTTTCTCCCTTCAGGTTTGTTTAAGCATCCTAAACACGTGGCATGGAAGACCAGAAGAGAAGTGGAATCCTCAGACATCAAGCTTTTTGCAAGTAAACAAAGTTTCTCTGACAGATTTACTTACACTCTTAAGAACTGTGTGTGTTGCAGGTGAAATTAGTGACCAAAAATAAACATAGAAAATGGTCCAGAAAGATAAAAGACGGAAAATGCTAACTAGCAAATATAGTAGTCTCTTGGAGAGTTTAGAGTCTGAAGTTAGGACATAAAACAAACATTAGACTTGTTGAAAACAAATTCTTCCAAAGGTTCTTAAAATACAGTGTGCTGCATTAAGGGGATTTAGCTATGTATGTCTCCTGTCTTGTGCATCAGATTCAATACACTGTTGTTATTACCCACTTCTTCAGCTATAGTGTGGTGATAGTTAGAATTTTTAGTTACCTGATGATCAAGAGTAATGTCCTGTAATTCATAAAATTTAAGAGTTTAGCTCCTATTTTCAGAGCATTTGATATATAAGATTGAATAATCTTCAGAGCTTGTATTTCTGTAAGTCAGTTAAGCACGTAAAATCTGTCGATCTCATTTGTTGTTATTACTTTATAATAATTTAGACTTAGCCACAGGTCACATGGTAAGCGTGTGTGTTCACTATAATGCTTGTTAATTAAGAGACAGTAGTTAGTCATGATTGTTAAAGGATACTTTGAATGCAAATATAGTTTTGTGTTTAAAAAGAGACAACCAAAAATTATCACCAGGTAAGCCTACTAAAAGTTGACCTATCCTAAAAGATTATTTTCCTTAATCTTAGTTTCTGTTAAATGAGAAACGTGAAAATAAATTTCTATTAGTTGACTTTCCTGTTTGAAACTGAATATACTAAAAATTTGAAGCTTTTATTTATTTATGTATTTTCAAAGTTTATTTTGCTTTCAGTTTCAGTTTTTTGTTTGTTTTTTTTTTTTTTTTGAGACTGGGTCACACTGGCTGGCCTCAAACTCCAAAGGTCTGCCTCCCTCTTCTCCAGTGCTGGAATTAAAGGCATGCAGCACTCACCTGGATGGAAGAACTTTTGAACTTACATTTGGGGCCACAGTGTCTCATCTGAAAATTACTTTCTTAAAATAGATTTTAGCCGGGCGGTGGTGGCGCAGGCCTTTAATCCCAGCACTCGGGAGGCAGAGGCAGGCGGATCTCTGTGAGTTCGAGGCCAGCCTGGTCTACAAAGGGAGTTCCAGGACAGGCTCCAAAGCCACAGAGAAACCCTGTCTCGAAAAACCAAAAAAAAATAAATAAATAAAAAAAATAGATTTTAAATTATAGGTTTGTGATAAGAATTTGACTTAATTTTCTCTCCTTTTGTAGAAAATTTAGTAATATAGCCTATTCATGTAAGTGAGAGAGGAGATATATTTGAAAGACAATAAATGGTAGAACTAACCATGCCTAAAAGGCTCTCTGGGAAGTATCAGATTTGAGAAGAAAATCGTTCTCCTTCATTGATACGTTTAAATTAATAAACTTTTTAAGCTGTGTTTATCTTATCTCCCAATTGCTCAGGTTAAGGTGTTATTGTATCCCTTGATTGCTAATGCTGGCTGTAATAACACTCCATATCAGTTGTAACCATATCCACTGCTGAGTCAGGTGTTTTGGGTGTCTATTTTATCTGTGTTATTTATTTAATGTGAAATTTTTACAAGTGTGAAGCCAGGCATTGTAGCACACACCTTAAATCCCAGCAGGAGACAGAGGTAGACAGATTTCTGAGTTTGAGGCCAGCCTGATCTATTTAGTGTATTCCGGCCAGGAGTACATAGTGAGACCCTGTCTCAAAAACCCGAAAGTAAATAAAAAAAATTTGAGGGCCATGGAGGTGGTCTTAGAAGCATAAGTCTATCTATGTTACCAATGAGAGTGTATAGTAATGTTTTATGAACCTCTGTTGAAATAAGAATTTAAGTTCCCTTATCAGGTTTTCTTTGTGAGTATTGTTAGTAGGGCTTGACTGGTTTAATGTTCTACAAGAGTAAGGCCAATTTTAACAGAAGATTCATAAATGTTGTTTAAGGCAGTGGCAGAGGCAGAGGCAGCAGGATTTTTGTGAATTCAAAGCCAGCTAGTTCTAGGCCAGCCAGCGCAACATAGTTAGATACTTCCTTTAAATAAATGAGTAAATAGATATTACATGAGGTCTTAGTGTGGTTAACTTAATTTTGTAGGTTTTTTAATTTTATTTTTTAAGACAAGGGTCTCATACCTTAACCCAGGGCATTCTGGAATTTATTGTGTAGCCTTGGTTGGCTTTGAGCTTACCCTGATATTCATGACTCAACTACCATAATGTATATGGATGTTATGCCTACGTGTATGTATGTGTACATATATGCTAGAAATCAAACTCGGGTCCTTTAGAAGAGCAGATTTAACTGCTGAGCTGTATCTCCAGCCCCTAATATTTTATTTATTTATTTTATGCCAGATATACGTGGAAATATACTAATAGGGACTCCTTAAAGATCGAACAGGATAGCAATTTACTGGCAGCAAAAATGTCTCTTAATAACTATTTTTTAATTTCCTCTTTTCTTCAGGTGTTGGTTTCTGTCCAGTCCCTTATATTAGTAGCCGAGCCTTACTTTAATGAACCAGGATATGAACGGTCTAGAGGCACTCCCAGTGGCACACAGAGTTCTCGAGAATACGATGGAAACATCCGACAAGCAACGGTTAAATGGGCAATGCTAGAACAAATCAGAAATCCTTCACCATGCTTTAAAGAAGTATGTTGGATAAAGTTAAACCCTGGAAGGACATTTGAGAATAATTTGTTAGTGTTATATATGCTAAGCTTACAGTACTTATTATAACTAGTAATTAATCCAAAGATCACTAATAACAAAGTGCAGTAAGGTTTAAACCACATGCATCCTGAAAGACACTGAACTTTATCTTGGAACCTTATATTTAACTTTTACTTTTGCATTATGTGTGTAAAGGTAAGAAAACAGCTCTGGATTTTTGTTTGTTTGTTTGTTTAGTTGGTTGGTTTTGGTTTTTTGAGACAGGGTTTCTCTGTGGTTTTGGAGCCTGTCCTGGAACTAGCTCTTGTAGACCAGGCTGGCTTCGAACTCACAGAGATCCACCTGCCTCTGCCTCCCAAGTGCTGGGATTAAAGGCGCGCGCCACCACCGCCCAGCATTATTGTTCTTAAACACTGTGAACCCTGTAAGTGTTATTCCTGTTATTCAGGTAGAGCTCATGAGCGTGATCTGAAGGAATGTAAAAGAAACATTCCTTCTTTTGTTACTACTACGCGTGTTTACCTGTCAGTGTGCACACATATCCAGAGATTTGCCTTTTACCTGAAAGGCTAAAGAAGATAGTAGATCTCATGTTATAGGAGATTGATTGTGAATGCACATATCTGTGTATACTCATATATCAACCCTTAGACATAATCTCTTTGTTAATTCGGCTTAAATTATTAACGTTAAGATAATTTATTGTGCAATGTCTGTCACCTGTTATTAGGCAATCTGCCAACTTATTGAGAAAAATCAAGGATAAATACAATTTTCTTGGAGGACCTATATTCTTTTCCTTTGCATCATACATGAATTTTTCAGCACTCTGGGTACTGAGCTGTTAAAACGTCTTGATATTTCTCATGTTTGTAACACGGATTCCAAATTCAATGATGTATAAAGCTGAATCTTGATTTTTGTTTTCTTTGAACTCTGCCTTTTATTCCACTTATGTAAATTTCAAAGGTCGACAGAATTAGCTTGTTAAGCAAGTTAGGATGAGGGCTGGAGATATAATTTAGTGGAAGAACACTTGGGTTGTATGAGTGAGTCCCAGGGTTTAATCACAAATGTGGGCAAGGGGCGTGGGGACAGTGTGGTGAGAGGAAGTACAGGCGTTCTGGCATGTATGGTGTGCTGTTATGTACAGGTAGAGGTTACATTGGTGTGCGCTCTGCATGAAAAGAAATTAATTTAAATAAAAAATATTTCTTTGTATTTTTGTAAAGCTCTGAAAATATATTTAAAACACTGAAATATACTCATTTATAATTAGATTCCCACCCCCTCGAATAAGCACAAAGGGTACAGTGGGAGAGTGGGATTTATAAAAAATGAGTACATATTATTTGAAATAATAATTCTATCATCCTTTTGAATCTAACTTGTTAAAATTGGCACTCTTTGCCATTGGATACTGACTATCTTAATGTGATCATGGTTGTTTTCTGAATTTCCTGGGTATTTTTATTACATGGGAGGGTTTTTGTTATTGTTGTTTCATTTTTTTATCCATCTGTTTTTGAGGCAAGATCTTCTGTTGTCCAGGCTGGCCTCCAACTTGCTCTGTAGATAAGGATCGTCTTGAACTTTGGATCTTTGAACATCTTATCCTCCTGTGCTAGGGTTATGGGCATGAGTCCTTGAGCATCAGCTTCAAAAACTACTAAATGTGACATAGGATTGTACTAGGTTTTTTATTTCAGTTCCTATGCCTTTAAAATGATATCTAGCTTTAGACAGTATAGGACAGAGAGAACCCCTTTGGATAATATAGGAACTGAACCAAAATTCACATCTGTTTTCTAATTTATCAGAAAGAGATTCCTAGTGCTTATGTATCAAAACAGTTTTCATATTTTTGAAATTTCCAAATGGGATGTGCAGATATTATAAGGGAATTTAGCACTATAAAATAAATTCATCTATAAATTAACTAGAAAATACAGTTGAAAGCTTTGTTTAGATGGGGGGGGGGACAGACAGAGAACACCTGTACTCATGCTGCCTTCAGAGGTCATAAGAATGCATTAGATCCCCAGGAACTCGAGTTATGGGTGCTTGTGAACCTCAGTGTGAGCTGGGAAGTGAACCCGCCTTTTCTGCAAGAGCAGCAAGTGCTCTTAATTGTTGAGACATCTCTCCAGCCCCAGAGGATACAATTTAATGAGTAAGAATGTGCCACAGCTAGGGCTTCATTTTGATTTGAATATGATTGTCTTTGATACTTCCTTGTGCTGTTTGGCTAACTGGCACAGTGCGTACAGGCCCTTTCCACTAAGCCTGCCTTTCTGGGTTTAATTCCTGATACAACCTACATGCTAGAGGAACTGATGCCTTTGACCTTTGTGTGTAGTATGGCACATGTGCATACCCACAATAGATAAATAGAAAGCTTTACTTATCCAGATGTTCTTTGAAATCACTTTTAAAGATTTCTTTGTATGTATTTATTTATTTATTTATTTATTTATTTATTCATTCATTCATTCATTCATTCATTCATTTATTTATTTATTTATTTATTTATTTTGGTTTTTCAAGACAGGGTTTCTCTGTGGCTTTGGAGCCTGTCCTGGAACTAGCTCTGTAGACCAGGCTGGTCTCGAACTCACAGAGATCTGCCTGCCTCTGCCTCCCGAGGGCTGGATTAAAGGCGTGCGCCACCATCGCCCGGCTCTTTGTTTTTATTGTGTGGGGTTGGGAGTGTGAACATAAGTGCAAATGCCTAGAGAAACCACTTGGAGCCTGAGTTAACTGGTGGTTGTGAGCCTCCTGACATGGGTGATGGGAACTAAACACAGGTCTTTTGTAAGAGCAGTATATTCTGAGCCGTCTCTCCAACCCCTGAATTCTCATCTAAAGGCAAACATTTTTTTTTGCTGCTAGTGTGTTGAAGATCTTCTTCCTATTACTGTTTTATTTCCTTTTACTTTATGTTGTTGCCTTATGCATGTCCAGTGCTCTTTAGATGGCATTACTTGAGTATCGGAGCAGTGTTGGATGTCCTTTGCTGCTATAGAATTGAGTATTTTGGTGTATGCCATCTGATGTTCTGATTTGTAACATATAAAACATAGATCATGTGAAACCAGAAAATATTTTATTTTTGTAATGCTACAAATGTTGCTATTAAAATGTGTAGACATGCTCTGTTCTGTTGTTTGTATCTTCAAGGTTATTCACAAACATTTTTACTTGAAAAGAATTGAGATCATGGCCCAGTGTGAGGAGTGGATTGCTGACATCCAGCAGTATAGCAGCGATAAGCGGGTGGGCAGGACCATGTCTCACCATGCAGCAGCTCTCAAGGTGAGTTGTGATTGACTGACTGACTCCGAGGTTAAGGGTAGAAGAGAACCAAAGAAACAAGTTGTTACAGAAAGTGTGTAGATAGGTGCAATAGCTTTGACAGAGGACTGTTGATTCTTCAGCTTAAAAGCATTTATAGGGCCTGAGCACAAAGAAGTTGACATGGGGGGCAGGAGCATGAATTTTGTCTTTAATCTTTTAGCCTTACTTTATGCCTCTTAACTTATATAATTTTACTACTTGGTATGATGAAGAAGGTATGAGATGGAGGGTCACTTATTGTTAATAACCACTTTGGGAGGTTGGCAGTTGTTTTTAGCTTAAGCTTCCCCAGAAATGGAAAATACAGTAGTTTTGCAGAATTTCTATATATGGAACTCCTTCTTTGTAAAGCCACCCATCTTGCTGCTTCCAAATACCTATTCTATTCTTCTGTCCTTTATCTTCTGCCAAATACCTTCCCTCTTTACGCATGCAGTGTTTTCCATCCCTGCTGTCTACTTTTGTTTTTGTTTTGCAATTCTCACTGAAATGCTGTAGATGATCAAGCATGGTGGCACACACCTTTAATCTCAGTACTTTCTTTTTTTTTTTTTTTTTTTTTGTTTTGTTTTGTTTTGTTTTTCAAGACAGGGTTTCTCTGTGGTTTTGGAGCCTGTCCTGGAACTAGCTCTTGT
>NW_004949124.1:842858-848933 GCF_000317375.1 Microtus ochrogaster | reverse complement strand
GCTCTGTAGACCAGGCTGGTCTCGAACTCACAGAGATCCGCCTGCCTCTGCCTTCCGAGTGCTGGGATTAAAGGCGTGCGCCACCACCGCCCGGCTTTTACTTTTTAAAGATGATTCATAAAACCAAAAGTCATGGATCTGAGAAAGGACTGCTGGGATGGAATGGGTTTTGATAAGGACAGAAGGGAAATAAAGGAGGGCGGGGTGGGGAGTAATCAGAACACATACATACATACATATATGAAGTTGACAGAATTAATCCACTAAAAAGTGGCTCTTGGAACTTGTGTTTCCCTCTCCAGAGTTGTGTTTTTAATGGTTTTTTATAAATGCCCTCATAAGGCTCTCCCTTCTTTCAGATTGGTTCTTCTAGCTTTCTATATTCAATTTCTAGTCTGCCCTTTTCTCTCAGATCTATAGATACTGCTTAGCTCCCTTCCGCTATTTCACGTGCTTAGTAGGATACCCCTTCATTATTGTCCTCAGAAGGGGCTTTCTCCCAGCTGTTTCCATCTTCAGTGTATATTACATACTTCCCCCTTCCCATTCTTTTGTGGTCCATAACCAGTTGGATGCTTCCTGGATAGGTGCTTAGCTGCATCTTTACTCACATCTGTCTAGCTGTTGCTGCAGCTGTTCTGTTATTTCAGCATTTGCTTTTGCCTGAAATTATTTTACTGTATTATTTTGTGGGTTGCTTTTAGTTATGTTTTTGAGACAGGGTCTCACTCTGTACTCATGGCTGTCCTGAATCTAACTGTGTAGACCAGGTTGCCCTCAAACTCAGATCTGCTTTCCTCTGCCTCCCCAGTGCTAGACTTAAAAGACTAACATAAACTATGCTAAACTACTGTATTTATGTTACCCTGACTTGGAAGACCTTCATTCCAAATTGCTGAAGTTTTTTCAACTAGACTTTTGCTGAAGAATGCTAATCAAGGAAGTGTATGTACTTTTCACTTGAGTCCATACTATACCTCTCCCAAGTCCTCATAATAAATAGATTTTTTTTTCTTCTTCCTTAGTGGTGGTTTTTTTTTTTTTAGTATTTTTTATAATTATTTAATTTTATTTATGTACATTGGTGTGAAGGTGTCAGATCCCCTGGAACTGGAGTTACAGACAGTTGTTAGCTACCATGTAGGTGCTGGGAATTGAACCTGGGTCCTCTGGAAGACCAGTGAGCCATCTGTCCAGCCCACCTTAGTCAGTGTTTTTATCACAGTGAAAGGGAAATCAGTGCTGGAGACTTTGTAAATTTCCAATATGTGAATGTGCTTTAAATCCTCAAAAGTGGCTAAGAGTGATTGATTGTCTCAACCTCTTTTTATGCTTTACACCTCCAACTAGAACTTGTACTTCACAGAAGTTAAAATATGTTTTATGTGTAAAGATTATTTTTTAAAAACTGTATAGTGGGAGGGGAGGGAAGGGGAGGGAGTGGAACTGGGGTTGGCATGTAAAATGAAAAAAGATAGTTTGTTTTCTTTTTTTGAAAAATAAAATTAGAAAAAGTGAAAATCCTCTGCTTGCAAACTGAGGGGTTTGGATGTGAAAAAACAAAGCAAAACCAAACAAACAAAAACAAATAAATAACTGTGTGGTGGGGTTGGCCAGATTGCTCAGTGATTAAAGGCATTTACCACCAAGTTGGTAACCTGAGTTTGATCCCTGAGACCCTTACGGGGGAGGAGAAAACTGACTGTTACAGGTTGTCTTCTTACTATTCACACATGCACATCCCTGTCTGTACACATAAACATACAGCCAGTGTGCTTTAATTACTTGTTAATTTCTAAAGTCAGCTATTGATGTAGGTAATTTTCAAAACCTTCAATGTAGCATTTTCATTCATAAGCAACCAATCACCCTCTTAGCATCTTACATTCTAAGGCAAGATAGGAAAACACAATTATTTACTCTCTAGACATTGTTTTTCATTTGTTTGAATTTTTATAATTCTTATGATAAAATTACTTTTCATGTTTCTTCTGAGTTAAATGAAATGATGGGGAAACTTTTGCAAAGTTTAGAGAGGACATTTTGATTGGAACATACCTGTTTTCATTCACCAAGATAGCTGTGCATATGTGATCTAAGCATTAGTGCATTAGTGTAGTTTAAGGTTTTGTTTGGTGATTGTGTATATGTGTTCCCTTTTTTTTTTTTTTTTTTCACTCAGTGCTAGAGATCAGTCCCAGAGCCTGCACACACCATACAGGTGCTGTGCCATTATAATAAATCCCCTGTCTGGGTTTGTTTTAATTTGTCCACTTGTCCTTTTCAGAGTTGATAACACAAGGAATACTGTCTTTAATTTAAAAGAATAAACATATCGAACTATAAATGTTTATAAGTCATTGGTGGTGCCACTTCTGTGGCCAGGGTTGGGACACATGAGGTTCTGTGGAACTATACTACTTTTTTAGGAGGTGGTGTTTTTCTGTACCTGTACAGAATGTTACTTGGGGCTTTTCAGCATCAGGACTTAATTTTGAGTTTAAGTATCTTTTTTTTTAATTATATAATTTGTTTTATTTTACATGCATTGGTGTTTTACTTGCATGTATGTCTCTGTAAGGTTGTTCAGAAGCCCTGGAACTAGAATTACAGACAGATGTGACGTACCATGTGGGTGCCAGGAATTGATCCCAGGTCCTCTGGGAAAGAAGCCAGTGCTCTTAACTGCTGAGCCATCTCTCTAGCCTTAAGTTTCAGGATTTTTAAACTTTGTTTATTGTGTATTTTATTTTATTTTATTATTATTATTTTTTTTTTGTTGTTGTTGTTTTTGTTTTTGTTTTTGTTTTCGAGACAGGGTTTCTCTGGTTTTGGAGCCTGTCCTGGAACTAGCTCTGTAGACCAGGCTGGTCTCGAACTCACAGAGATCCGCCTGCCTCTGCCTCCCGAGTGTATTGTGTATTTTAAATGTATGATGCCACAGGCTGGCATAAGAAGACACTAAGTAAATATTTATACACTTGATACTGGGGTATGCTAAAACCAAGTTCTTGTCTCAGTGGTATGCTAGAATCACAGTGATTGTACTTCTGATAGTATCGATTTTCTCCTTGTAGCGCCACACTGCTCAGCTCCGAGAAGAGCTACTGAAACTTCCCTGTCCTGAAGGCTTAGATCCAGACATTGATGATGCCTCCCAGGTGTGCAGGGCCACAGTGCGTGCTGAAGAGACTCTAACACATGACCATGGCAAACCCAGCAGCAGTAAAGACCTCCCCAGTGACTTTCAATTATGAGCTGCATTGATATGGATTTCATAGACACAAAGGCTTCGGAAGCACAAGCCAAATATGTCAATATTTGTATGTAAGAAACTAATTATGTAATAGGTAATGAAACTGAAACTATACTATGCCCTTAAGGAGATCCAGTTTAATTCAAGGTGATCTTTGATTTACCTGTACAAGAGTGTAAACTTTTTTGTGCTTTTAATTTCAATTGTGAGAACCACTGATTGGTATGTTCAACAAATTTGTGTATACAAAGAAAATGGATAAATCACTGATCTATAAGGGAAACTACCTTAGGAAAGAATGTTTACTGAATGTTTATCTTTTTTTTTTTTTACTGTAGAGTGAGAGGTTGTTAACAAAGGATATATATTGGTCATTCTTACAACTGCTATTTAAAGTCAGCAACTTTTCACTGAATTTGATAGATTTTATGTTTGGCCATATCTTCATGCTCATATTTGATTTCTGAAGACCTCCTACATACACTTTAATAAAAGTTAAACGAGCATAGCCTTTCTTTTTTGATTTACTGGTACATTTTTAAGTAATAAATCTGCCATAAAATGCACTATAGCTGGAGACTTGCACTTGTATGGATGAATTTATTACATTCAACATATTTAATTTTATGCCTTCTAAGATGCAGAAAAAAAATAAATGAACATGATTTTATTCTATGCCAAACATTGGGCCTCTGAATGTATCAATTCTTTGAATTTAAATATATGAAAAGGTATGGTCAATTGGAAAAGTCACTTTAAACTGTTTTCCTCAAGGGCTCCTCTTTGTCCTGGACTATGTGGTTTTGTTCCTGAAGTCACATGTATGTATCAACATGGAGGCTCTGTAGAGGAGAGAGGCTGGGCCTCTCTGGTGCTGTTACAGTACGTTCTGTACCTGCCATTCAGGCTCGTTTTCACTCAAATTCTTCCTAGAGCCAATAAATAAAAACTTAGGTGAATTAGTATGTCTTGTTTCTAAAATAGTTGCCATGGCGTGAAATGGTATTTCTACAGAGAAGTTTTTGAGACCTGAGCATGGGGAGAAACACAGTAGTCTTAGATATGTATAAGGTGCACCAGAGTGAAGAGATAGTGCTAAAGTAAGTATATGACAAGAAAGACCCCAAATGCCATATGCAGACATACTAGATAGAATCTCCATCTAAAACTATCAGCAGTATGAAGGAAAAGCACCTGGAGATTCTAACTACTGAAAAATGACAACGGCGATAAAGAAAATGGGTTTGGCAGGCTGTGATGTCAGAGATCTTGGATCACTGAAGGCCTGTCTTGCCTTGCTGCTGCTCTTCGGCATCCTGAATGGTTCGAAAAGCTTTGACGTGGGAAGAACCAGATCACAGCATTCTACCTGCTGCTGTGATTCCATAGTCCAAGTGGTAGGTTATCACTTGGGTCTGTCAAAGGGTGGACAGGAGGAGGCATTTGACAAAGCTTGGAGGAATGCATGTCTCTTGATAGGAGAATGAATCCCATGTTTTCAAGCTGAGAAACTAGGGTAGAAGGGCAGAGGAAAACAAAAATACCACCTCAGCCCAAGAATGTGTGTGGAACTTCGGGAAATGTGGATGGCAATATTAAAGCGGTGTGTTCATTATCTAAAATCAGTTGTGCTTCTCACCCACTCCCCATGGTGCCCGTTCTGAGCTGGTGCTCTACCATTGTACTACATCCCAACCCCAAAAGCAATAGTTTGCTATTTTTGTTTTTTAAAGGCAAGAAAAAGTTCATTGAGAAGTAACAGCTGCCTACAGTAGAGAGGCCTGGAAATTTTCTGCCCTGCTTTGGTTTAAGCTATTTACAATTATCTCTAAGGACTTGAGAGATGGTTGAGTACTCAAGAGCAGGATCAGGGTTTGATTCTCAGCCTCTGTAACTGGATTTTTCTTTTGACTGCAAGCCAGCTCCCACATAAAAACATGGAGACTTATTAATTATGAATGCTTGGCCTTTAGTTTATGCTTGGCTCACTAACACATATAACTTAATTTAACATGTTTCTTTTCATTTATGTTTTGCCTCTGGGCTTTTTACCTTTCATTCTGTATGCCTTGCTTTACTGCTTCCATAGCTGGCTGACCAGCCCCTGGCATCTCTCTCTTGTCTCCCTTTCCCCCTCTGTTTTCTTCAAGCCTAGATTCCTCCTCCAACTTACTCTCCCTGCCCTGGAGTCCCATCTTTTCCTTCTGTCTAGCTATTGACCATTTAGCTTTTTATTAGATCAATCAGCTGCCTTGGGTACATAAGCTAAACAAATATAACACTTCTTTACATAGTTAGAGAAGTACTATTTCACAACATAAACAGTCTTTACATAATTAAGCTAATATTTCACAAGCATTCACACAGTAGCTATCATAGAATTTTTATTGTTGTGATGAGATGCCATGACCATGGTAAGTTTTACAAAGGAAAAAACATTTAATTGGGGTGGCTTACATTTTCAGAAGTTTAGTCCATTATCATGGTGCATCATGATGGCATGCAGGCACACACAGTGCTAGAGAAATAGCTGAGTGTCCTGCATCTTGACTTGGAGGCAACAGGAAGTGAACTGAGACACTGGGTGGTATCTTCAGCAAAAACAAAAACCTCAAAGCCTACCTCCTTAGTGATACACTTCCTCCAACAAGACTACACCTACTCCAAGCCAGGCGGTGGTGGCGCACGCCTTTAATCCCAGCACTGGGGAGGCAGAGGCAGGTGGATCTGTGTGAGTTCGAGACCAGCCTGGTCTACAGAGCTAGTTCCAGGACAGGCTCCAAAACCACAGAGAAACCCTGTCTCGAAAAACCAAAAAA
>NW_004949124.1:826105-840323 GCF_000317375.1 Microtus ochrogaster | reverse complement strand
AAAAATCTTAAGACTCTAGGGGCCTGGGGAAATGGCTCATTGGTTAAGAGTTCTTGCTCCCCTTCTTGAGGACCTGACTTTGGTTCCCATCACCCAAGTCAGGTAGCTCACAACCACACTGACACACTCTTATCTGACACATTCTTCTGGTCTCCACATACACCTCACACATATAAACACACAAAAATCTTAATGAATGCTCTGGTAGGTCATTACATGGATGGCCAGTGCTACAGTGTACTCATGCTCCTGCCAGTCTGACAGACGTCAGAGCATGGCAGGGCCTCAGATTCCTCTGCTTTCAGTGTTATCATTATGGTCAGGAAAATTGGGAAAATAGAAAAACATAAAATGTGAATTTTTTTTGTATATCTAGAATTTTTCTGTTTCTACATATAACATCAAACTTTTGAACTATATCATGCACATTTTATCATTAAATGCCTGGTTAATTTGGACGTTCTCAAATACTTTAGGGGTTTTTTTTTTTAGATTTATTTATTAGATGTTAGGGTTACAAATGCATGCATGAGCCATCAAGCCAGAAGAAGACATCAGATCCCCTGAAACTGTAGTTATAAGTAGTTGTGAGCTATCTGAAACGGGTGCCAAGGCTCTATTGTTGCAAGAGCAACAAGTACACTTAATTGATAAACTATCTTTCTAGGCCCTGGACAAAAAAATTTTTAAACTTTAAATCTGACATTTTAATTACCAAACATGTCTTATTCTTCCTTTGTCCACATTGTTTATGAACCACTTGACTTTTTGAAATTTCACTTCTTTCGTTTGTAAGCTTATACCCTTTACATGTTTTGGTTTAGCATCTCAGTGTGTGTAAAATACATATGAGTTGCTTGTGGAGTGGAGTGTCCATTCTTATCACATCTGTATATATCTTGCTCAGACAATATTGGGGGCCCTAGAGTACTAGCCTCAGCACCCCCTCAGGGTTCAGAGCACAGGATGTCTATGGCAGCTGAAGATCTGAGGGTAAATGTATTAACTCAAGTTCATTACCTCTACATGTTCTTTATTCCTTTGGGTGAAGAAGCAGAGAGAAAAAGAAGGGCAATCCCCACCCCTTCTTTTTTTAGTTTTTACAGACATGATTAAAATTTCCATAGGCAAAACCAATAATCAATATGCATTTTAGAATCACAAAAAAGCAGGTAGAACCTGACAAAGCAGTGCTCCAGAACAGGTAACACCACCCAAAAAAGGCCAGCATCGAAGGGGAATACCTGTCATTTCAAACCATTAGATAAAACCACTAAATGTCCCTGAACCCTGGCCTCACACATGCCCAGACCTGTTAGCAAAGGTAATTGTGGGGGATTGACTTCATGTAAATTTGGGTGTTAGAACAAAGAGTAAATGTTTTTGCTCTAAGGCCTCATGGACGGTCATTCCATTGCCAGAACAGAAGTTACACTGTTGAGGCATTTTGGGACTGAAACCCATTTTGAAGGGAAGAATCATGGCTTCACAAGGTTTTTACAGATTTTACAGTAACTTTTCCAAAAGGTAAGTGTTCCTGCAGCTCTGCTGGCTGGGTTCTCTATGTGGATGTGGATGTATACACTTCGTGTGGATTAGTCTAATAGGTCTGTCAGCTATACATTTACTGTATAATACTTGTGGACTCACCACAGACAGCCTTAATATTTGTTTTGATTGTGTCATGGGAGCTTTATCTTACGAAATTATTGATGTTTTTTTCCTTTGTGATTTTAATTGCTTACTGTTTTGGATGAATTTCCTAATGCAGAGAAATCTTGTGTATTTTTTGACTGGCGTTGGTTTTGGTGTTGGTGTAAGCCTGTGTGAAGCTGAACTGAAGCAAGCTCAAACGACTTCCAAGCTCCCATTCTCTCAGCCCCCATCTGCCGTGCCCTATATGGATAATAGGAAGACTGTAGAGGGACATCCAGGCCATGTGGAAAGGAAACTCAACCTTGCTTTCTCGGCTTCCATGCTTTGGATGCACCCAGCTGTAGATGCTGTCCCGAAGCGTCTGCACCACCCGTCATCCCTGGACAGAAGATATATTTTCTGACTCCTCTTGCATTAGCCCCTGAATGTGGTTGTGCAGTGCTCCATGGGCTCCAGTATTGCCTATGTTCCTTTCATGGGGGCCCCACTTCAGGTGTGCAGGAAGAGTGTACAATGTCAGCACTGTGTTTCATTCATTTCTCTCGTCTCCATGGGCGTATCCAGCAAGACAATGGCAGCTATAGACTTTTCTGGGCTCTCTGTGCAGCGGGGTCTCCAGGTTACTGCTCCCCCAATCTTCCTGGCCTCTTCTCTCTGTTCTGTGGAGTTTTCTCATCTTCAGCCTTGCTTCTGTTCTACCAGTTGTGTTCTTTAGTTTAACCCTACCTCATGTCACCTTGCCATCTACAAAGCCAACAAACCCAGCTGCCGGGTGCCGTCTCTGTAGCCTTTTGCAGTTTTTAGAAGATTCAGTTATTACTCCTTTAACCTACCTGTGCCCATTCCAGCTTCCCTTACTTCAACTAGCCCTTGAAGAATGAATGTTCCTAAGCCTGGACACTGTGCAAGCATTTGTCCTGTTGTTTTTGCTTTGTTTTAGAGATAACCTCAGAAGCAGACCATGCTGGATTCATCCCACCCTAGACTCATCACACCCGCCTGCCTTTCTCTCCCCCCTTGAAGCAGTAGCTGCAGTCCGCAAATGAGGCAGTTTTCCCTTTAGCTTAAGCTCTTTCTTTGTTGATCTAGCAAAGGAGGAGCTAGCAAAGCTAGCCACTTCCAATCTTCCCCAAGGAAAGGGGATCTTAATTCCCACTGATAATTTCATCGGACTTTCTGGTAAAGTCCTACAGTGTGTGAACTAGTTGATAAGATGTGAGGAGGTTACCTCGTTCAGAAGCTCCCAACTGTGTCCTCAAGAATCTTCCACTTAGCAGCAAGTTCTCAGACTCTAAAAGCTAGCTGAGGCTCTAAGCCAGAAAGGTCACCTCGGGCTGTGAGGCAGGGGGACAGTTCCCACGCGTGCTTTCCACAGTGAGGAGAAATCACAGCTCTAGAAAATCTTACTTCTGTCTATGGTGGGAAGCCATGGGCTTTTTGGTCCCAAAGAAACCTCTAACACCCAACTGGTAACTTTTACCAGTTCTTGGCATCTGTGTCCTGACCCCTGTGCTTGCTCCTTGAAATTGCTCATGGCCACTTGATCTCATGACAGTGTGTCAGCTCCCAGGAAGAAAGGGAGACAGGGAATAGGCTGTTGATCTTTACCTCCAGAGTCCCCCCCTTGATTCCATTGGCGCGCCCCTCACACTCCTTTTGGACAGCTAGGATGAACCACACGCTCATGTCTGCCTGCGCACTGAAATCCCCCTCAGCTGTGTTTATTCTACCTCTATTGAGGCAGCTGAAATTTTCCATTCCAACAAAGCTTTCCTTAATTCCGAATTAGTAAAACCATACTGATGATCATTTTTAATTGTCAATTTGACACACTCTGGAGTTCCCAGGAGGGGAGGCTCCACTAGGGATTGTTTAAATCTGGTTGGCCCACAGTCATGTCTGCAAGGGTTATCTTGATTATGTTAATAGAGATGAAAAGACCCACCTATTGTGGGTGGCATTGTCCCCAAAGCCCACTTAGCAACATCAGGTTTTCATGTGATTCACTGCTCTCTGCTCTAGACGTTGTGTGCTTCAAGTCTTTCTCCTTGCCTTCCCAGCAACATGATAGTTAAGAACCAAACAAACCCTTTTTCTCTTAGGCTACCTTTGTCAGTCTGTTTTTATCACAGCAACAGGCATTAAAATCAAGACACTGTAGGAGTTTGGGAAAGCTAAGAATGGGTAAGCAGATCTTGGGTAATAGGAAAACAGGAACTGTTTGACATCAAGGCGGCTGTGAATTTACTTGTTGGCCAATCCCAGCAGCTTCAGTATCTTTGCACCATCTGTGTTTAGAAACAGCCCGAGGGAAGAAAAGCATGCTTTGTCTCTCTTGCCCCTAATTAAACACTAAACATAGTTGAAACCCTTCCAATAATGAATTTCAAGTTTCTATGGTGGTAGTGGGAAGCATACAAACATATTAAGCCTTAACATCTTGCTCACAGTAACTTTTCTTGAGAGCAGAGGAAACTTTCTGACTTTTCTCTGACTCTGTAAACCATCCTTAAAGATACACTTCTTTCTGGGAAGTGGTGGCGCACACCTTTAATCCCAGCACTCCGGAGGCAGAGGCAGGTGAATCTCTAAATTCAAGGCCAGCCTGGTCTACACGCTGAGTTCCAAAACATCTGGGGCTATACAGAGAAACAAACAACCAAAAAAAGCACTTTTTTAAATGGACAGATACTGTATATCTGATTATCCTTATTTGCACAGAGTTGGCTGAAGTTACAAATTTGCTCATCCAGACCAGACAAGTTTCCCCTGTATGTATATATTTATATCTGGGTATCTTGTGCATGCAATGCTCACAGAATCCAGAAGAGGGTGTTAGATCCCCTGGAGTTACACACAGTCATGAACCCATGTGGGTGCTGGGATCTGAACCCATTTCCTTTGCAAGATCCATCAGTGCTCTCAACTGCTAAGCTGTGTCTCCAGCTCCCATAGTCAAGTTTCAAAGTACCTTTTGGTCAAACACTTAACCAATTCAACCCTACATAAGAAAGTTATGTGAACTTTGTATTGTTCACATGACCTGAATTGCTCTTTACAGCGTGTTTCAAGTGACTTTAGAAAATGATTGCTTTCTATTTAATGGAAAGTAGACAAGTGTTATGAAAACTTTTTGTTTTTTTCAAGACAGGGTTTTTCTGTGTAGCTTTGGAGCTGTCCTGGAACTCCATAGACCAGGCTGGCTTCAAACTCACAGAGATCAGCCTGCCTCTGCCTCCTGAGTGTTGTGATTAAAGGTGTGTGCCCCCACCGCTTGGCCTATGAAATAAAAAAAAAAATTAAAGTAGAAGGTTTTGTTGAGCAACTCTGAGACCCTGCTTAGCTTTGTGTACAAGCTGGACAGATAGCATCTCCATTTATTCCATCTTCCAGTGAACTTGGACATGAGCCACATTAACTAACTTAATTTGATGTTGATGGAGCACTTCACACAAATGTTCAGAGCAGTCACCACCTGGAGCCTGTAGTGGATCTGTCCATACCCAATAGGTTGTGTGGAAAAAGAGGGAACTTGTTCAGGAGGACTGGGTTCTGCTACTCTGTTCCTCTCAGACTCTAGGATGTTGATGAATGTTTGAGGAACTCATTAACATGCAAATTTCTTAAAAGCAGGGAGGGCATAGAAACATATTGTTAGTGGTTGCTTAGACAATTCCTATTCTTTTAATGTTTTTTATTTTATATATATATACATACACATACATATATTGTCATATGTGTATATATATTATATATGTATATCTAATAAGCTTCATTATGACATTTCATAGCTTTATATAATGCATTTGGCCATATTCACTCCTGTTACACTCCCTCTCTGGTCCCCTCCCATTCTTGAAGATCCTTTTCCTCTTGCCAACTACTCTTCCTCCTCCTCTTTTTTGTTCTTGTTTGTATTGATTGATTGTTTGATGTTTCTGAGACAGGCTTTCTTCGTGTAGCCCTAGCTATCCTGGAACTCACTCTGTAGACCAGATTGACCTTGAATTCAGAGCTTCACCTGCCTCTGTCTCTGGAGTGCTGGGATTAAAGGTGTGCACCACCACCATGAAACTTCTTCCTTAACTTTAGTGTGTGTGTGTCTCAATAAGTGTAATGGGGTTGATTATAAAAGCATAAGTAACTCACGTGTGGCCACACCACCAAAGACATGTTTCTCCCTCTGCCAGCAATCATTCATTGCCTATAGATCCTCAGGGAAGGTGGGACCGCATGATTTCCTTCCCCTGACTTATTCAACTATATTGTCCATGTGGTCTTGAATTCCAGAATCCTCAATTTCTAATGATTTCTGAGATTTGAGGAATACCAACACCCACGACTTGTTATCTCACTGACACGTTTGGTTTCCAGTTCTGTCATTTATTTGCTTATCTACCAGGAAACTGTACTTTGCTTTGCCTCTAGAATAAGGCTTCAGGATTATATATGGCATTAAACAGCGTATCAGATGGGAACACCCTGCTAAGACTTGTATTTTTGGAGCAAGATCAGCCACAGCTGGATTTTATTACTTGGGTTTTTCTCTTACCTTTTGTGTTGAAGTTGTTTGGTACACTTTCAAACAACAGTTCCTTCTTCTGTTCGTGTTTGCTATTCACAGCCATGGAAATGGAAACATTCCCCTTTTGGCTGGAAACAGGCACACAGCCTGGAAACACTCTGGTGAAAATCTTGCACAGACCCCAGCCCTCTTTGTGAGGCCTCCTGAGTATATCAAATCCCTCCTCCCACAGCACGAGCAGAAAACACTGATGTATTGCAGAGCGCTTCATCACACTGCCCAGCCTGATACTCAGTGATATATTGTCTAAGGATGACAAGACCCCTATTTAGTAACTAAAAGAAGAACTGAATTTATTGCTAACTGTAGGAAAGGAAAATTATGCGGGTCTGTGCAATCTCTCCCTGAACAACATACTGTTAATCACACATAAGGTTTGGGGTTCAAGTATTGGTAGATTTAGAGGCATAAGCATTTAACTTCATCTGTAATAGGACTTTCCTTGGGTGAGGCTATTGTTGATTGGCTGACATTCAGGGCCATGTGTAGCTAAGGGAGTCTGTCCCAGATTTTAAAAAGTGGACTTTAAAAAACATGTTCATTTTTGGCAGTTACTCACAGCTCTAAAACTTGTTTTGATGGCTACCTGTCAATGTGTTATAGAGAAGTGGTTTTTTTAAGTTGCTCTGAATGTTTATTTTGGTTTCTAAGATTTTTCCCTTTGTGCCGGAGAGGCGGCTTAACCGTTAAAGGCTAAGGCTCCACAACCAAGAAGACAAGATTTTGCTTTTGCAATTTAAGCATGTGTATGTGTGTGCACCTAAATACGCATATGTGCAACACATAAGTGTAGGAGCTCTCAGGGGCTGGGAGACAGTGTCAGTGCCCTGGAACTGAGCTATAGGTAGTTATGAGTGACCTCATATGTGGGTGCTGGGAACAGAACTCAGATCCTTTGCAGGAGCGGTGTGTTCTTAACTGTTGAGCCATCTCTCCAGCCCCCTACCATCAATCACCAAAAATTCATTAAAAGCTTTAACAACGGGGTTTGATAAACGTGGTTAATTCTACCTTAGATAATGCATTTGCCTATGATAGCTGGTTTTGTTGTACTGTTGAGCAGCGCAATGAATCTAATTTTGTCTCCAGTCATTTGTGGAGTCATCTATCTGGACAATTGTTGTGTGGAAGGACTGAGGCTTCTGGACAGCAGACATCAAATGGATGTGAAACAAACAACGATATTGCGAAGAATCTCCAGGGACCAGGAAGAAGACACATTGCAAACATCTAGGTTTAATCAAGAAAACAAGATGCGGTGACTTCCCTGTGTCTACTTTCCACAGCCAGTTTTCTCTGTGGTATAAATTTAGACACAGCATGAAATGTTAGCAATGTCCCAGATCCCTTCCTTTGGCCCAAAGGAGAATGAAGGGTATTTATTATCCATATGCTACTCATTAGTCTGTTACCCATAAATCCTTGTGTTAGGAAACTTAAACTTTCTGAATGTCCCCAGGGTTAGTCTATCCTATTCACTTCATCAGCCAACGTGAAGGAATACTTTTTTGATGACCACTCTGGTTATTAAGCTTGTATCATAGGGACATTTTCCTTAGAGCCTTTTCACTGGAAATGGTTACAGGGTTTGTAATCTTCGTAAGGGGATATGGGCCATTGTGCTGTCATAGTCTTGGAACGGCCTAATGGTCCTACACAACAGTTCGTTTTGCCTTGGGGCTGGCATTAAGACTGTTATGTTCACCTAGGAGAAGCACTTTGGGAACAACAAAGGAGGGATGGTCAGACCCGGTGCAGCTGCGGGAATGTTTTTGCTCAACAATGTGACAGAGAGTTAAACGCTCAGTAATTAAATTCCCTTTTCTGCCACACCACAAGGGCTTTTTAAGATGCTTTGTGAGGGGTGGTGCTGGAGATTAAATCCAGAACTTTGCTAATACAGAGCGTGCTCTCTATTACTAAGCCAGACTCTGAGCCCTATTATTTGCAGATTATATAGCTCAGTGGTAGAGCACTTGCCTAGCATGTGGAAGGTTCCAGGTTTAATTCTCAATACACCAAAAAGGCAAAAAGATTTTAATTTTTTTGTTATATAATCTCCCTCCAATTGTATTAGTGTATTGCTGAGGGAATGCAATTGTAGAGAGTGGAGATGAGTACCTGTGGAAGGCGGGATTTAGAGAGGTGTTGATTCCTTCACAATGAGAACGTGAGCGTATGGTACAACCATCATTACTTTATTTTGCTGTGGGATAATGCTCTTGTACACTGTAAAGATTTGTCACTCGTATTAGTTTAATAAGATGCTCATGGGCCAGTGGCCAGGCAGGAAGTATAGGTGGGGCAACCAGACTAGGAGAATTCTGGGAAGGGGAAAGGCAGATACAGTCATCAGCCAGATACAGAGGAAGCAAGATGAGAATGCCTTACTGAGAAAAGGTACAAGTCACATGTCCAAACATAGATGATAAGAAATAAGGGTTAATTTAAGTTAGAACTAGTTAATAGGCTGGGCGATGGTGGTGCACGCCTTTAATCCCAGCACTCGGGAGGCAGAGGCAGGCGGATCTCTGTGAGTTCGAGACCAGCCTGGTCTACAGAGCTAGTTCCAGGACAGGCTCCAAAGCCACAGAGAAACCCTGTCTCGAAAAACCAAAATAAATAAATAAATAAATAAATAAACTTGATCTAACAGGCCAAAATATTTATAATTAATATAAGCCTCTTTGTGTTTATTTGGCACTTAACAGCTGTGAGACCAGGCGGGACAGAAACTTCCATCCACATTATTTTCATACCCAGTTGATAAGCTATCTGGTCATTTATGCAGTCCAACATTAATGTGACATTAAAGTAAGAGATGTGGTGTCCAATTTAATGCCCCTATCTCCCACTTCTAAGATGAGCTATTTTTGAACCAGCTGAATACACATTATCAAGGAATAGGCGAGATGGTCCAGTGGTCAAAAGCATTTCCAGAGGACTTGAGTTCAGTTCCTACACAGGGCAGCTCATAGCCTGTGACTCCAGGAGAAACAACACCCCCTTTGGTTGTGATTAGCACCAGGACGCACTTGGCAGATACTCACACAGACACATATGTGTTTACATAGATAATTTTTTTTTTACAAAGTATCATCAAGGACCAGAAAGATGGGTCAGTGGGTAAAGGTGCCTGCTGGCGAGACTGAAAACCCCCGAGTTCGGTGTCTGGGACCCACATGGTGGGAGGAGAGCACTGCCTCCTGGAAGTTGTTCTCTGCTACATGTCTGATGCTTCGGAACATGACTGCACACCATTTCACTATTCCATTGGGTGGCTCTATCACAGCTCTTTATTCAGCCATGGGGGGACATCTGGATTGTTTTCAGTTTGGGGCTTTGAAAGCACTGCCACAGATAATTGCAAACATTTTTTTTTTTGGTCAGGACCCCATGTAGCACAGGCTGGCCTCATTCATTATGTAGTCCAGGCTTGAATGCCTGCTCTTCTTGCTTCCACTTCCCATGTGCTGACATTATGGAAAGGTAGCATCACATCCGGCTTGCAAACTTTTAAAAAATGATTATTTTATTATTATTTTCCTTCTTTTGTTTTCAATTTTTTGACTCTCTCTACATAGTTCTGGTTGTCTTGGAACTCACTATGAAGACCAGGCCAACTTTGAACTCACAGAAGTCTGCCTGCCTCTGCCTCCCATGTGCTAGGCCTAAAGGTGTGTGCCACCATACCAGTCTTAAATGCAAGCTTTATTTTTTTTTTTTTTGTTTTTTTGTTTTTCGAGACAGGGTTTCTCTGTGGTTTTGGAGGCTGGTCTCGAACTAACAGAGATCCACCTGCCTCTGCCTCCCGAGTGCTGGGATTAAAGGCGTGCGCCACCACCGCCCGGCAAATGCAAGCTTTATTAAGGGACATGACGGGAGTTAGGAATGCTGCAATACATTTGTAACCCTGGCTTTGTTAGTGGTGGCTGCAGTCTGGGCCAGGTGTTTCCAAGTTCTTGGTCTCTTATTCAACAGACTGAAATAAGGGCTTACTTAGATTTGCAAAGAAAAACTTTATTGAAGGCAAACTCATGGGACAGGTCAGAAAGGGAGAGATATACTGTCATGATTGACAATGAGCCACAGGAATGAAGGTCCTTAAAGGCTCCAGTTACTCTTTGGAACTTCTTTTATAGGGTTCAAGAGGAGGAAGAGTTGGATACTAAGGGTGATTGTTTGTGTGGGTCTCTACTCTGATTGACAGATTGTTATATAACCATTCCTCTAGTGTGCATGGCCCATCCATATTATTTGATTTTAATCATATTCAAGCCCAATTATGAATATGCATAAGATGGCCAATAGGGGAGTTCCCTATAAGTTCACTTTGAAGACAAAGTTTACTTTATTGTGCTTGAACCCTAAACTAGTTCAGGCATAGTACTAAGATACTGAGAATACTTTTGAATAGAATCTGTCTATGTCTGATGATTGTTATGGGGAGCAGAAACTTATTCTGTTGCTCACAGAGGGTGTGCATGCAGCTCAGTGCAGGATAGGTGCATTATCTGGAGAGGAGAGTGTACTTGTATGAGTGGGTAAATGTCTCAGGATATCAAGTTTATTTTTAGCAGAGGGGTGTGTGCATAGCCCATACCAAGTGGAGTTCCAGGTTGCTAAACTGTCACCTATGCTTGCCTGTTTCATTCAGCAGTGTAAGGGAACTATGGGTTCTGAGAAGAGGGATGAGGTAAGAATTACTTATCAGTAAAAAAAAAAATTAGAACCCACTAATTAAAAAGAAGCATTGGCTTCCTCCTGACAACATCCCCCTCGTGCTGCCCAAGTGCTTATTTCTAGTTCTTATAGACCATGGTGTCCTTGAAGAGATTCACCTACCTCTGCCTCCCAAGTGCTGGGACTAAAGGTGTGAGCCACCACAGCTCAGCTTTTCCTGTGGGGAACTGCTAGCCTGAGCTGCCTCCTGGGTCTGGGATAGCACTTCCCATTTCAGGTGTCAGGCTGCAGGGGCCATGCCTGGTCCTAGTCCTTGCTCCCAGAGCTTTCTCTTTCTCTAGGTAGTGCTGCTGCAACAGAGGGTGGACTTGGAAGAGTCATCACAGTGTGGAGGCTCCCTGGCTTCCTGCTCATAGCAACCTTGTCGGCTGTTGGAGTGAGGCTCACAGAATCTGCTGTGCTGTCAGTGCATAAATCCCCAAAACATGAATTCATATCAAAGAAGAATGGTATTGGAACCGTGGGAGTCAGCGATTCTGCACAGGAAACTCTGTGAGATGTTTACTGTAGTCTGCCTCAAAGTGGGACCAAAAAAAAAAAAAAAAAAAAGTCTAATGTTGGAGCTTTGAGAGGGTGAAGGCTGCCAGTGAGCTCCGATCATGAGAGATGACTGAAGTCAGTGAAGTACTCCACATCCATCAACAGATCTCGTGATGAAGATGGCTGGCTGATTAAGATGAGCGACCATTTAGCGTTGAATTAACAGTGAAGAAGCATATACCCACTGAGGAGTCAACATGGCACCTCCCACCCCCATTCCCAAATAAAACAGTGGGAAGTAACCAGCACCTGCACGATTGTCTTAAATTGGAGGAGGACAGAAGACCTTAAAGAACTTTTAGTCATACCAGTGGATAAGAAACTGTTCTCAGCAGTGCTACTGAAGAAAGTCCCCAACTTCCTAACGGAGGATAAACTTAATGGACAAATTTTTTGTCAGACCCTAGACTAGGGGCTGAACTTTGGAGTTCAGAATTCATGAGATTACCTATGGTTAAAAGTTATGAAGCTGGGTTTGATGAGGAACCACCCTTTTACTCCAGCCCATTCTTTTTGGAAGGTTCTGTTGTATTAACCTCCAAGGACTTGGTTTTGCCTCAGATAGTTGAGTGTTTGCACGCAGAATTTGCTTTTAACCTCTATCTCCCCACCTAGAAACGACCCCAGTCACTAGGACCAAGGCCGACGACGCAATTCCACCCATTTCCAAGCCCCCCCCCCTCCCGCCGCCAGCCGCGATTATATCCTCTGCGCATGCTCACAACCGAGTCTCCGGTTGGTCGCCTAGAAGCGTGGGTATGTTTTCCCAGTATGCCCCGCGCTGCTATCATGGCTGCTCCCATGTACCTGTATTCTCACATGGGACGCTAGTCTTGCGGGTGTCTTCACGGTACCTGTGGCCACTAGACGCCGGCGACTCTGGTCCCTCCTCCTTTCGCTTCCTCCTGCCCCGTGGGACCCTCGCGGCACCCCGTTTTGGGTATAGTGATGCCGGGAGGGATGTGGACGCCGGAGCTGGCGCTTCTGAGAGGCTTCTCCACGGAGGCGGAGCGGCTGTCCTGGAAGCAGGCGGGCATCTGTGGCTCAGGTGGGAGAGCGGCACCTTCGGGGAGTTAGGTTCGCACCAGAGCTGGGAGGGCATGGGGTGGCAGCCCTGGATACAGAGGGGATGTCAGGAGGGAGGAAGTTTTGTTTGATGATCTGAGATCTGGTGATCTGGGAAAGTTCTGATGTGTAATTTAGGACTGACAGGTAAAGAGAATTCATCAGAAAAAAAAAATTGCGGTTGTAAAATGTTGAGGCAAGTATGAACTAGGGAATCATGAGAGAACCGGTGTGTTTGGATTGGCCTCCTGTGGGGAATATTGAACGTGGGACTTCATTCAGCAAAGGAAACTTTAGGTAATGGATTATCATTTACACTTAAATTCTGTTGGTTTACCGGACCGATTTTCTTCTATTACAGATGTTGGCGTTTTCTTGGACTTGCTGTTAGAAGGGAGCTATGAGGGCATGTTCTTACATTCAGTGACCCAAAATATTTTAAATTCAACAACGGTGGCTGAAGAAAAGATTGACAGCTACCTGGAGAAACAGATAGTAAATTTCTTGGATTGCTCGACGGATTTGGAAGAAATTGAAAGGTAGAATTGTATTTGAAATTTTCTCAGAGAAACACACTTGCAGGGGGCTGGAGAGATGGTTCAGTGATAAAGAGCAGGTTTAGAAGACCCGGGTTCAATTCCCAGCAGCCACTTGGTGGCTCACAACTGTACAACTCCAATTCCAGGGGATCCAACACCTTCTTCTGACACCTATGTGCACCAGGCACACATGTAGTACACATATATACACCCAGGCAAATCACTCATATGCATCAAGTAAGTAAATAAACTTTTAATTAATTAATTTCTATTTTTTATTTTTTTTAAAGATTTTATTTATTATGTATACAATGTTTTGCCTGCATGACAGAAGAGGGCTTCAGGTCTTATAATAGATGGTTGTGAGCTATCATGTGGTTACTGGGAATTGAACTCAGGATCTCTGGAAGAACAGCCAGTGTTCTTAACCTCTGAGCCATCTCTCCAGCCACCCCCAAATTTTGAATACTTTTATGGCACCTTGGCACCACCATAAGCCCTGCTATTTAGCAATTGGTAAACCTGGACTCATGATATTCCAAGTAAGGTAACGTAAGGTCTCTAGCTCAGAAGATCTTCCTAATTGAAAAATGACAGTGATGTAGGATCAAAATGAGTTTTGTATATGAGAATGACACATGCTTGGTAGTCACTGCGAAAATTCCCAAAGCTTAGGTTGATAAGTCTTAGCTATCAGCTTGTTTCCTTTTTATGTTTCTTCTTGTTTTTTGTTTCACTATGTAGCCTTGTCCTAGAACTCACCATGTAGACCAGGCTGGCCTCAAACTCACAGAGATCCACCTGCTTCTCTGTCTCTGAAGGGCCAAGATGAAAGAGGCGCATGCTTTAAAGGGGGTGGCTCATTTTCTTTAACGTGTAGGCATAACTTGACTCCTGCTGTTTCCAGGTTACTGAGAGATGCTGGCATTTTCATTTATTCTGTTTCAGATTGTTATCTCTGAAGAGGTTAGAGAACTGCGTGTGTTAATCGTGGAACCCTCAGTTTACCTTTCTTCAGTTAGGATGCCTGCACACTGGTTAAATCTAAACCTTCTAGAGGCTGCTCTTTTACTGTCCCGTGTTTGTTAGC
>NW_004949124.1:822062-825335 GCF_000317375.1 Microtus ochrogaster | reverse complement strand
GCCACCACCTTCAGCTAGTATTTATTTTTCAAGCTAATACAATTCTGTTTCATTTTTTTCTAGTTTTCAATATTGTCAGTCTTGATTTTGTTATTGTTGTTGTTTGTGACTATGTCTTGTATTACACATTTGGCCAGGGCTTGCAGTAACCTCCAGATTGGCCTCAAACACATAATCCTTTTGCCTTAGCTCCCCAAATTTGGGGATTGAAGGTATATACCGCCATGCCCAGGTCATTTTTGAGTCTTTTTTTCCCCCTCCTCCTCTTCCTCTCCTCCCCCTCCCCCTCTTCCTCCTCTTCCTCCTCCTCTTTTGTCACTTGGGATTGAGTTTAGGGCTTCTCACTTACTGGGTACACATTCTAACCATTGAATTGTATCTCTAACCCTTTTTTTATATTTTTTATTTTGAGGCAGGGTCTTACTAAGCTGTCCAGGGTGTCTTTGAACTTATGATCCTCTTGTGTCAGCCTTCTGAGTAGCTGGGATTGCAGGCTTCAGCATGAGTCCTGGCTTTGGTCTTGATTCTTATTTGCTGGCTGATGTGTTTGTACTATAGTAAAGTTACCCTTGTGGTACCCATTCACATCTCTCCTCTTCCTTACCCAGCGCCACTTGCATACACACAAATGCACTGTTCACAGGTGGACCAGAATTGTAGTTTAAAAGATGCACTTTGTTTGACCTGTTTTAGGACACACTCTCCAGGAGAATATTTTGATGATGGGCATATTCTGTGTCTCATGTGGTCAGTATGGTAGCCACTTTTCATACTGAGCTATTGAGTACTTGAAATATGGAGTTTGTGTCTAGAGAATACAGTTTACATTTAAGTTAAATTAGATTTGCATTTATGTTAAATTTTAAAAAAGATTTATCTGTTTTTATTTTATATGTCTGGGTATTTTGCCTATGCCAAAGCACACCATGTGCATGCAGCGCATGTGGAGGTCAGAAGAGGGTGGCAGATCCCCTGGAAATGGAGTTACAGACAGTTGTTAGCAGCCTTGTGCATGCTGGAAACATAGCCAGTGTGCTCAACTGCTGTGCCATCTCTGCAGCCCTAGGTTAAATTCAGTTTAAAACTGCATGTGGCTGGCCAATGGATTTATTAGATATAACAGATATAAATTGTACTATATTAGGGTAGTTTCAACTATTACTTGATGATTTCTTTTTTTCTTTGTTTTTTTTCCAGACAGGGTTTAGCTGTGTAGCTCCGACTGCCCTAGAAATTACTCTGTACACTAGGCTGGTTTCAAACTCAGAGAGATCTGCCTGTCTGCTTCCTGAGTGCTGGGATTAAGGATGTGCACCACCACCACTTGGCCTAGTTTTTTTTTCTTAATTAAGTAACATATATGGTGTTAGTAGTTGATATTTGTTCATTGCTGGTTAGTTTCTGTCAACTTGACACAAACTAGATATATCTGAGAACAGGGACTCTTAATTGAGAAAATGCCTCCATAAGATTGGCCTAAGCAAGTCTGTAGGGCATTTTCTTGATTAATGATTGAAATAGAAGGGCGCAGCTCACCATGGCCACCCCTGGGTGGACAGCCCTGAATGTTATTAGAAAGCAGGCTGAGGAAAGCCATGGAGAACAGGCAAGTAAGCAGCATTCCTCCACAGCCTCTGCTTTAGTTCCTACCTTCGTGTTCCTGACTTAAGTTCCTCTTGATTGATCTCACTGATGGTGTGACCTGAGGAGTAAGCTGAAACCAACCCTTCCCTCCCCAACTTGCTTTTGGTTGGGGCACTTTGTTTTTTTTTTTTTGTTTTTTTTTGTTTTTAATCACAGCATAGAATCCCTAACTAAGACATTTACCATTCTTGTTTTTAGACAGCAGCTGGTATTCCTACTTGGTGTGAGCAGCCTGCAGCTTTTTGTTCAGAGTAACTGGACTGGGCCTCTTGTGGACTTGCACACTCAGGATTTCTTACCACCTGTTCTGTTTGAACAGTTTAGTGAGGTATGCTTCTTGGAAATGTCATATACAGTTTCTTTTTTTCTAAATGTGTTTTTTTTTAAACAGGTGTTTGTAAATTGGAGTTAACAGTAAGTAGGAAATAGATGACTTTGTAGTTTGCACAAACTACTGAGAATGTTCATTGATCTTCTGACCCCCACATACATGCTGTGGCATTTGCATTGATCTCATCCATATATATTGCACACATTGTAACACATGTACATCACATGCATGCACATTTGCATGCACACCCACAAAGAACATGTCTCCATTGCACTCAGCACCTAGTTAATAGAGTACACATGATCATTGTCATAGAACAGAGCTTCTGATGGCTTTCCCTAGATCTTGATCCCTGTCTTGATTTGGTGGTTATATATGGTGGGGCCAGTGAGGTCCTCTCAGCCCTTTTCTTTTGGACTTGAAGCCTTCTGTATTTGCCATTGAGTTCTACGAACAATTGTATCCTCTTTTCTATTTCAATTGTACTGGGAATTGAGCCCATGGCTCAGCATGGTAGATACGTACTCTACCACTGAGTTAAACTCCCATCTGATTTCAACAAGCCTGGGCATACTGCATTGGAAGCCCCCGTGTGCATCCCAGTTGTACCTTCTGACACCCACTTTGCTGGAGCACTTGAAACATTTCCTTGTTGATCATTCTGTGTTTTTCTTCATATTCACGTTTCCTTAGGAAATGTGCTCTTTAGTGTTGCCTGGTTATGCTTATAAGTCAATGAATGTATAGATTATTTTTTTACTTCTCATATTTAGTGATATATTTGAAGTTATACTTTTTATTATTCTTGTTATTTTTGAAATTGAGACAGGCTCTCACTATGTAGCCATGGCTAGTCTGGAACTCATTATGTAGACCAGGCTGATCTTGAACTCATAGTGATTGTCCTGTCTGTGCCTCCCAAGTGCTGGAGTTAAAGGTGTTGTCACTACAATTGGCCTTGTTATTTTTTTAAAAAAGAACTTTTTATATGTGTGTGTTTTTATATGTAAACAAGGCTGCACATGTGCATATGGAGATCAGAAGACAATCTTGGGTGTTGGTGCTTGCCTCTCATCTGGTGTGGGACGGGATCTTGGGATCTTTTGTGGTTTGTGCTGTGTATCCCAGGCTAGCCTGGCCTCTGAATTTCCCAGAGTTCTCCTGTCTCCACTTTCCTTCTCTCTTTTGAATACTGGAATTACAGATGTTTGCTACTGCACCCAGCTTTCCCATGGATCCTGGGGTCCAAACTCGGTTCCTCTGACTTGTTCTACAAGTGCTTTACTTTTTTTTTTTTT
>NW_004949124.1:795053-821912 GCF_000317375.1 Microtus ochrogaster | reverse complement strand
AGAGAGAGAGAGAGAGAGAGAGAGAGAGAGAGAGAGAGAGAGAAATAGTAAATAAGAGTAAAAAGTACCAGGTTTTGAACCCAAGGCCCTGGGCATGGAAAGTAAACACTCTGGCACTGATCTATACCCTTAACCTCTTGGGAGGCATTTTTATAAGTAGTAGATAACCTCCAAGGCAAATAAGCTGGCAATCAGACAGAATAAACCATAAAACCTCAAATCAGGCCAGCATCTCTGAAAAGGCTCCCCATAACTCTCTCTCCCTCACGCCTGCATTTGGCTTTAGCAGACTGACCTCCAGTCTGGTTTCCCAACATTCCACACACATTCACTCCTGAGTCCCTCTTCTGGTCTTGCTGTTCCTGCTGTCTGGAGCGCTCTCAGTCCCCTTAACACACATGATTCCAGCCTTTGCTTGAGGCCACTGCTTAAAGATGACTTTTGAAGTAACCTCCCTCTGCAAGTACTTTACTTGTTAAGTGGTCTTCTCAGCTGGGTTGAAACTTTGATCTGGGGACCAGTGCTTCAGTATCTTATTGCTGTTATTTGCCTGTGTTGATTTATACTTAAATATTTGCAAGTATGCTTTGTTATAGATAGTTACCAAAGCAAAGTTAATTTCTCCTGCTTTCATGTATGATTTTGTCATTGGTAGAGCTGTTTTCCATCCACTCATTGGTGCTAATCAGCCCCAAAGGGATAGTACTGAAAGCTCATGTCAGATCAGGGATCGCATCTGACACTGGAAAGTCGCCCCCTCACACTGCAAGGCCAACTTTCACACTGGGAGGCATCCTGCTCACTAGGAGGCCATCCTTCATACTAGGAGCCATCCTGTACACTAAGAGGCCATTCTTCACATTAGGAGGCCATCCTTCACACTAGGAGCCATCATGCACACTGGGAGGCCATCCTTCACACTAGGAGCCATCCTTCACACTAGGAGCCATCCTTCACACTAGGAACCCATCCTTCACACTAGGAGCCATCCTTCACACTAGGAGCCATCCTTCACACTAGGAGCCATCCTTCACACTAGGAGCCCATCCTTCACACTGGGAGCCATCCTTCACACTGGGAGCCATCCTTCACACTGGGAGCCATCCTTCACACTGGGAGCCATCCTTCACACTGGGAGCCATCCTTCACACCGGAAGGTTATTCCTAGCATTAGAAGGCTGTCCTTTGTACTTGAAGGTGTCCCTTCATAGTGGAAGGCCACCCCTCACACTGGGAGGTTGCCCTTCACAGGGGAGCTTGTCCTCAAGTAATCTGGCTATATAAGTTTGGCTCATACTTCCAGATGTTCCGTTTCCTACACTGTGCTGATGAATCTATATTTTCTGTCTTTCTTGGGGAATTGTTTTGTTTTTCCCTTTACTTTGTCTTTTATTTATTTTTTTTGAAACAGGGTTTCTCCATGTATCGCAAGCTGTCCTGGAACTCACTCTGTTAGACCAGGCTGGCCTTGAACTCACAGAGATCCGCCTGCCTACGTCCCTGAGTGCTGGGATTAAAGGCGTGCACCACCACTGCCTGGCTTGTTTTGTCTCTTTTTATTGAAACTATAAGTAATCCTTTTAAAAATGGGCTATTCCCCCCTGCTCTTGAAGCATAGTAAGAAACCTGCCATGAAGCCTGTATTGTGTACAGGGGTAAGAGCTATGGGCAGCACTTCTCACATTGTGATCCAGGGTAAGAGAGGACGAGAACTTACCTTTAACCTGGCCATTCATTCATTCATTCATTCATTCATTCATTCACTGTATGTTATTTGTTAGTCCCAACTCCTGAGAGTTGGTCATTTGGTGTGGGAAGTCCTTCTGTCTTTTACTTTTATTGGTTAATGAATAAAGCTGTTTTGGCCAGTGGTTTAGCAGAATAGGGCAAGGTGGGAATTCCAAGCAGATAGAGGAGGAGAGAGTTGGTGGAATGAGTGAGAAGCCGCGTAGCTGTCTGCAGGAGACAGACACTCCCCGGAGCCCACCAAAACTTTGCCAGTAGGCCCTGACCTCGTGGTGATATGCAGATTAATGGAGATGGGTTAGTTTAGGATATAACAGCTAGCTAGAAATAAGCTTAAGCTATTGGTCAAATAGTATTGCAGATAATATAGTTTCTGCGTGATTATTTTGAGTCTGGGCAGCCAGGAACTAATGAACAGCCTCCGTTAACAGGCATTGAATTGTAGGCCTGGGAATTGCTATCAAGACAATATCATGGTTGTATTGTCTAACTTTTGTTACCTTATTAAACTGCTTGCTTGTTATTTGTATGTAGGGGTTTTAGGTAGAAGACAGAGATAGAACAAAGCATACTTCTCATCTCAAAGTGAGTGGATGGTTCCCCTTAGAGGCCTGTCTTACATCTTCTTGCTCTTCACCAGAGTGACTTGGGCCTTAGGAAATATGTCCTGATAAGACATGAGCTCCAGTCTGATGTGAGGAGCACAGGTTAGCCACTTGAGTTCCTGTCTGATCTGAGGAGAACAGGTTAGCCACTTGAGCCTAGTCTGGTCTGAGGAGCATAGGTTAGCCACTGAGTTCCAGTCTGATATGCAGAGCCCAGTCTAGCCTGAGGAGCACAGATTAGGCAGTTACTTTTTGAGTTGCTCTTCAATGATGTGGGATTCCCCCTCTGTATTATTAGTTAATAACTGTACCATTAGTTAATAAAGAAACTGGCTTAGCTTGATAGGGTAGAACAGAGATAGGAGGGGAAAACTAAACTGAATGCTGGGAGAAAGGAGGCAGAGTCCAAGAGAAGCCATGGAGCTGCCGCCCGAGACAGGCATGCTGCAGCCTTGCTGATAGGCCATGAGCCTCATGGTAAAATATAATATAATGGAGATGGGTTAATTCTAGACATAAGAGTTAGCCAATAAGAAGCTAGAGCTAATGGGCCAAGCAGTAATTTAAATAATGTAGTTTCAGTGTGATTATTTTTGGAAGTCTGGGTAGTCAGGAAAACGAACGAGTGGCCTCTAACAACACTTCAATTTATCCATCCATCCATCCATCCATCCATCCATCCATCCATCCATCTATTGATCTATTTATTTATTTATGGCATGGATTTTGCTATGTTGCTTAGATTGGTGTTGATTCTGAACTCCTGGGCTCAAGCCACCTTTCTGCATCAGTCTCCTAGAGAGTGGGGACTACTTCATGCACCATCATGGCTTTCTTGACTTTTATGGATCTGTTTCCTCACTTTCTAAAATTTATATTCTTACTTATATTGTGTGTGCATCTTCTTCTGTGTATATGTTTGTTTGTTTGTATGTGCCTGTATGTGCACATCTTATCAAAGCCCGAGGTTTACTTTGAATGCTTTCCTCTATTCTACCTTATCATTTTTTATTTTTTCAATTTTTCAATTTGTTTGTTTTATTTTATGTGTGTGTGTGAGAGTGTTTTCCCTGCATGTATGCATGTGTAGTCTACGCATGCTGAGTTGGGGGTCAAGAGGGGTTGAATTCCTTGGAACTGTAGCTGTAGATGGCTGTGAGACATGGTACGGATGCTGGGGATCCCCCAGGTCTTCTGCAGCAACAAGAGCGCCTAGCTTTTAGCTGCCAGCCATCCCTTTAGCCCTTCTCACCTATATTTTTGAGGCAGTCTTTCACTGAGAGCTCATATTCTGGAGCCCATTGATTTGACTAAAATGACTGACCAGGAAGCTGATTGGGTCCTCCTGGCTCTGCATCCTCAGCATCGGGATTACTTTCCACTAAACTGAGGGCTTATTTTTTTTCCAAGGTGGGTGCTGGGATCTGAACTCAGGTCCTTATGTTTGTGCAGAAAGCACTTTACCCACTGAGCCTTCTCTGCAACCCCACGCCTTCCTCTTTGGGGACCCTTCTATTAACTATAGCCTGTAGTCTGCCCACTGTTGGATGTGAACAACCTGGTTGTTAATTGTCATTGATGGAAATTAGGGAATGGATGTGCTGCATAATAACCTTTGCCATGAGTGAATTTTAACTGAATATACATACGTAATACATATAGTACTTATATTTTATTTTATTTTATTTTATTTTTTTTTTGGTTTTTCGAGACAGGGTTTCTCTGTGGTTTTGGAGCCTGTCCTGGAACTAGCTCTTGTAGATCAGGCTGGTCTCGAACTCACAGAGATCCGCCTGCCTCTGCCTCCCGAGTGCTGGGATTAAAGGCGTGCGCCACCACCGCCCGGCAGTACTTATAATTTAAATAAACAATATACTCTTCATGTAGGGTTACTCCATGTTTTGAGACTGTCCTGACTGTACTGGAACCCACTATATGGACCAGCTTCAAAGTCAGAGATCTGCCTGCTTCTGCCTCCTGAGTGCTAGGAAGGGCGTGTGCTCTACACCTGGCACAGGATTACTTAAGAAGGGGTATCTTGAAGGACATGTGACGTAGTAATGCTCATCCATCACTAGCATTTTCAGAGTTCCCCTTTCTTTCTGTTCTCTGTTGACACAGGGTCCTACTGTATTGCTTAGGCTTGACATCAGCCTTTGACCTTAAGATCTAACAATGCTTTTTTTCCTTTGACAAATATAAAAGAGGCCCTGTCCCTAACAACATGCATATACCTGTTTACGACTCTGGAGGCAGGGACTGGGAGAATGGAGCCGATAAATGCAATAGCTGACCTTATTCAGAGCATCAGACAGTTTATACTTTATTTTATTTTATTTTATTTTATTTTTATTTTCGAGACAGGGTTTCTCTGAAGTTTTTGGTGCCTGTCCTGGAACTAGCTCTTGTAGACCAGGCTGGTCTCGAACTCACAGAGATCCGCCTGCCTCTGCCTCCCGAGTGCTGGGATTAAAGGCGTGCGCCACCACCGCCCGGCTCAGTTTATACTTTAAAGGTTAAGAAGAGTCATGTGAGTAATACATCCAATCACAAGGGCGATCTGCACATGGTGGGTGAGTCACTTGTGACTGAAACCTGTTTTTTCATAGACATAAACAACAGCCCGTTGTAATTAATAATAATCTGAAGCAAACTCACTCCCATCCGCTACAGAGTGGTATGAAAACACATTCTAAGAACAACTCTGTGTCTTAAAGAAGCAGTCACAAGATTCTTGTTTTCTTGCAGTTTTCTCACAAGTACTCAGACTTCTCCTCACGAGTCCCTCCTTAGACCATGTTTGGACACACATGCATTTAAACTTCTGGACCCAAGTGAGCCCCTTGCCTCAGCTTCTTGGGTATTTGGGATTATTGATGCACCCCATATACCCAGTCAATTAAAAACTTTCTTTAACATTTTTATTGGGTTCCTGTTTCTTTGAATTTACAGCATTTGTGTGGCTGTCTGACAGGGCAGGATGGGTTTGTAGGTCTCTAGTGACATTTATAAGGGTGTAGACATTTCTGGTGTCTATTACTGTGTAATTAATGAATGTTCTCGTTTCTTAGCTGAATTAATGGAAACATCTGTGTATTATTATGACATGTAACAGTGAATATTTTGTTAAATTGTGTAACCTTGCACACCTTTTTCAGGTCAAAGGACTGGATGCTGTTATTCTGGGCCTGCTCATTCTAGATGGTGAATCTGTCTACAGCCTGACCTCAAAGCCCATACTGCTGTTAATAGCACACATCATCCTAGTGAACGTCAGACATAAGTTAACAGCTCTCCAGGTAAGGCAAGGGAAGGCTCTGAGCATTCCACACAGGTCCCTTCTGTGCCTTTTAACATCAGACTGATGCTGTCTGTGTCTCAGTAGATTTTGTTTTCTGTATCTTCTTTTCTTGTGAGATTAATCTTGTATAAGATCAGTGTGTATGGAGATAAATCTTGTATAAGATCAGTGTGTATGGAGCCTCTTTAGTAGGAGAGAGAGAGTGTGCGTGTGCGTGTGTGTGTTTTCATTCTTTGAATTCTAAGTAAAGCTTCTAAAGTTCATTCATGGTCTGTTACAGATTTGAGCTAATGATAGCCAATAGCAGTGGGAATGGAAGGGATCTGAATTACTGGCTTCTGGTTTCTTTCTTCCCCCGAACCCCACCCCCACCCCAGACAGGGTTTCTCTGTAGGTTTGGAGCCTGTCCTGAAACTAGCTCATGTAGACCAGGCTGACCTCGAACTCAGATTCGCCTGAGTGCTGGGATTCAAGGTGTGTGCTACCACTGGCCGGCAGGCCTCTGGTTTCTTTGTGTTGAATGTAGTAGAGCTATCTGTTGTGTGGCTTCTTTGGGTCGTATACACCAGTGAGGAGGAGCAATCATGCCGAAATTTGGTAGGTAGTCGTATACACAGTGAGGAAAGCAATCATGCAGGAAGTTGGTAGGCACTAGGAATGTCACGCTGGAAGTCAAAGGCCTCAGGTTTAGGTGGAGGTTAGCTGTGGAGCGTGTAGTCTGCGTGGTGACTGCTTAGCTCTAATGTGTGGAAGTTTGAGAGCAGCTGCAGTCTGTCAACAGATGGGTTGCGTTGTGTTCCAATAAAGCATTATTTGTGACTGGGCATGGTGGTGTACACCTTTAATCTCAGCACTCAGGATGCAGAGGTAGAGACAGGTGGACCTCTGAGTTGGAGGCCAGCCTGGTCTACAGAGTGAGTTTCAGGACAGCAAGGGCTACACAGAGAAACCTTGTTTTGAAAAACCAAAAATCAAAAACAAGCAAATTCTTCTTTTTCCATGTATGGATATTTTGCCTGGCTTCATGCTGTACCACTTGAAGCTGCAGCACTCTAGAAGCTCCGTGTATTTATTATGTGCAGCTGAAAAGGAGGCGGGGCTGTTGCACACAGTTGAACAAGGAAACTGTTCAACTAATACTGGTAGGAGCAGTCTCTGTAGGGAAAGCAACCTTCAGGCTGTAAACGGGGGTATGGGTGGAGGTGTGGGAGCTGGGGGAAAGTTGCCATGGACATTTTCTGCACATTGTGTCAACATCCTCACACAGACTAGGGAAGCCATTTCCCTGAGCCTCACCTGGGGAAGGCTTGCCAATTTCCACAGGTCTAAGGCATTGGGGTTCCTGACATGGCTATGGCCTTGTCAAACAATACACATTCCCTCAGGATTCTACATGCTCCCTATGTGAGTGTGTACCACATGCATGTTGTACCTGCAGGGGCCAGAAGAGGGTGTCAGATCTGGAACTGGACTTACAGATGCCTCTTAGCTACCATATGGGTGCTGGGAATCGAACTCAGGTTCTCCAGAAGAGCAGCTAGTTCTCTTCTTAATTTTGGAGCCATCTCTCCAGCCCTTCCCCCACTTTTTAGTGGCATGATGAATATTTACAATACCCTCTCTTTTTATAGACTTTGTTTTTTTGAGACAGGGTTTCTCTGTGGCTTTGGAGCCTGTCCTGGAACTAGCTCTGTAGACCAGGCTGGTCTCGAACTCAAGACCTCACAGTGATCCGCCTGCCTCTGCCTCCCGAGTGCTGGGATTAAAGGCGTGCGCCACCACCGCCCGGCATAGACTTTGTTTTTAATTATGTGTTTATGTCTCTGTGTGGGTCATGCAGGTGAGTACACATGCCAGAGGAGGCCAGAGGTCTGAGTCCCTTTGCCGTATTTGTGGATCTGTATGTAATACACACTCTCCCCTCTTCCCAACCTGTCTGCTCAGTCTCTAGACGGGAATTAATAGCATGTACATGCTGAGTAAGTCTCAGCTTTGACATCAGGCCACAGTTCTCTCGTCTCTCCTCAGCTGTGTGATCTGAGGCCAGGTGTTCTCTCTAGCTGACAGTTGCCTAGCCTGGTGAGACTCTAGGATCAGTGCCCAGCACTGGGGGAAGAAAAGAGGAAACCTCAAACAGAATGAGTTCCTTTTTGACTGTTTTACTGAGCCTGCCACGGAGAAGGTTTTTGACTAGCGCATCTTCTCAGTCTGTGTTGACTGGTCAGTGCCTTAACAGGAGGTAAGGCTGTCGGTTTCCATTTTTCAGCACCTCAGTTTTTCTGCTGTGTACTTCTTAGCAAGTGAAACAGGCGTTTGCATTTCCCAGTAGAGCGGAAGGGAAAGCGCCTGATGGGCTCTGCACTTCTACCTGTCACAGACCCTCACTTCAGGGTTAAAATCATAGAACCCATCTTAACGAGCTCAGCGCCTTAGGTCATGTGTTTTCTTAACAGCTCAGTCCTTTTGACTGGAGGCAGCTGAATTCCCTTGTCTGGAAAGGGAAAGAGCAAGCTGCCAGGCCTGACTCATCGTCCTGATGGCAGATAAGGGAGAGAGTGAAGTGTAGACTGACTTCACTAGGCTCAGTGACTGGAAAGAGGAAAGTAAGGCAGCGCCTCAGAGAATTCCTCTAAAGTAAACTGATTTGAACTTCCTTCCTCTTAGATAATCCCGCTTTCCTTTTCTGGACTGAAAAGCAGCGTTAGTAGTGTAAAAGGATTTCACTGCAAAGTCAGAAATTCACGTGTGACTTCAATTATACTCGTTGCGTGTAGCTGATCGGAAGGGGACCCTTCCCCTTGTCTGTGGTATTAAGGATTGAATCTAGCGCCTGGGCCGTGCTGGACAAGTGCTCTTGCTGTTGATCCTCCAGCCCTCTCTCCAAGCTTTCATCCTTCTGTTTCAGTGTTCCAAGTTCAGACCTGCTACACCAGGTCTGGGAGAAAGGCACTCCTGAATCAAATGAGATATTACATTCAAGTAAAAAATGCTTTTGAGAATTCAGCATGATCTATTAGTAACTATTGCTGCTGAAAAATAAAAGTTAGTTTCTTACACAGTCATGTAATATAATTCAGGGTAGCAATTTTTTTTTTTTTTTTTTGAGATGAGATCGCAAGGTAGCTAAGGCTAACTACCTTAACTACCTGGTTGAGATTGTAATTCTCCTGCTTCTGCTTCCTGAGTGCTGAGCTTGTGGGTATGAACCATTTGCCTGCCTAACTTATTTTAGATGGCCCAGTATATACTCAGACTTTTTTTTTATTGGTATTTATTGAGCTCTACATTTTTCTCTGTTCCCCTCCCTATACTTAGACTTTTTAATAATCCTTTTAAAATATGTATTATGGCTTACACAGATACACTAATAGAGACATGAATACATAGAGAAGAATATCTATGTTAGTAATCTTTGTTATGGCCTTTTCTAGAGGAAGACAGGATTGAGACAGAAAAGAGAGACAGTGTGTGTGTGTGTGTGTGTGTGTGTGTGTGTGTGTGTGTGTGTGTGTGCGCGTGTGTGTGTGTGTGTGTGTAGGCCAGGGGTCAATTTAGATGTCTTCCTTCATTGCTCTACATTTAATTTTTGTTTTGTTTTTGCTTTTGAGACAGGGTCTCTTTATATAGCCTTGGCTGTCATGGAATCACCATGTAGATCAGGCTGGCCGTGAACTCTAGAGCTTCATTTGTCTCCACCCCACAGTGTTGAGGGTGCAGATGTGTACTGTTTATACCACCTTATTACAGCTTCTTGTTCTGTTTCTTCTTCTTTCCTGTTCGTCTGTCCATCTGTCCATCCGTCCATCCACCCGTCTATCTAATCTATCGTGTGTGTGTATGTGTGTGGGGGGGGTGTACCTGTGTGATTCATGGAGTCCAGAGGAGAATGTCACTTCTTCTTGTACTGCCTCATTCCCTCAAGATGGCTGCACTGACTCTGAAGCGCTGTCTCTGCTAGGCCCACTGGTGAGTTCCTGAAATACTCTCTGTCTGATCTCCAGTTCTGAGTCATAGTCAGGTGTGGTGTTTTTATGTGGGTGATGGTGATTTGAACTCTTGGTCCTTATGTCTGTGCAGCTATTGCTCTTACCTGCTGAGTCTTCTCCCTGGTTCTTGTCTCTCTTGATAAGGATGTATTGATAAACAAGAGGAAGCATGAGTGAATTAAAGGAAAACCTGATCTGTGCTCAGTTCATACCTCAGTTGAGTTGTTTTCCCTTGGGTTGTGAAGGGAATGGAGTGTCACAGCAGAGCAGGGAGCTTGGCGTAGGGAGGTGGTGTGTCTGAAGCGAAGTCAGAAAGTAGGAATGGAGACAGAGCAGCAGCTTTTGATCCTGGCGAGAGCATAGCATGCGTGATTAAGCTTATCTAGGAATGAGTCTCAAGAGTGTGAAAATAATCCAAGAACTAGTCTCACTTAGTGCAGTGTTTTTCCTAAGCGTCTCTTAATTTCAGCTTCGATGGTGCTTTTTTCTAGAGCTTGCCATGGTGGACTCTGAGATATGTGAATATTCACCAACAGTTGCTTGAGGAGCGTTCGCCTCAGCTTTTCGCTCTTGCTGAAAACTGTATTGATCAAGGTATGTAGCATATTTTTAAGATATTTATTTATTACTGTTGTACACATGTACAAATATTTATGCATGCGAAGGTCAGAGGACAACTTTGGAGTACACATTTTCTGTTTTGTTTTGAGATATGGTTTCTCTGTGTAGCTCTGACTGTCCTGGAAATTGCTTTGTAGACCAGGCGACCTCAAACTCACAGAGATCCTCTTGCCTTTGCTTCCTGAGCGCTGGGTTTAAGAGGCACACCACCACTGTCTGGCTTGGCATAGACACTTTCATTCCGCCTCTTGTGGAATCTGCGAGTCAAGCTCAGGTTGCCAGGCAGCCATGGTGAACACCTTTACTTGCTCAGCCGCTTTGCTGGTTGGTTGTTTTTGAGACAGGTTTTGCTGTGTAGACCTAGCTGGGCTAGAATTCACTGTGTAATCCTCGTCTGGCCCCAAACTCATAATCTTCCTGCTTCAGCCTGTGTTATAGATGCTGTCTGCTGTGCCCAGATTAGAAGACTTTTGTTTGATACAAATATGTACCCCATTCTAATTTCTTGTCTGAGATGTTTCATTTGAATCTATTCTTTGACTTATTTTTGTGGCTTCTTGTATGAAGTTGTTTCTTTTTCTTCTGGATGGGCTCACGAATTACTAGGTGTCTGAGTGCTGAATCCCTTCTTTTTGTTTTCTCCAGTATTGAAGACCAAGCCCAGGGCCTTGCACATGTAGGTGGTGCTTTGCTTCATAACAGCATCTCTTTCTCACCGTTTTTGTCTTTTGAATTTTCAAAAACAAGATCATGCCAGGTAGTGGTGGTGCATGCCTTTAATCTTAGCACTTGGGAGGCAGAGGCAGGTGGATCTCAGTGAGTTTGAGGCCAGCCTGGTCCACAGACAGTTCTGTATATCTTACTTTCATTGCTTCTTCTATGGCCAGCTGGTGTCCTGCCTGGCTTCTTGCCCTAGGCATGTCCCTCTTTCTCTCCTTCTTGTCTCGTTCTTTTCTCTTCTCTCTCCAGCTTAGATTTCTCTTATTTATTCTCTCTGCCTAACAGCTAGCTATTAGCTCTACAACTTTTTATTAGATCAATCAGGTGCCATAGGCAGGCAAAGTGAAACAAATGCAACACATTTTTTTTTATAATTAAACAAATGCAGCATAAACAAAAGTAACATACAAGACAGCTGTAGTAATATTCTGTATCATAAGCAAATGTAGCACATCTTTGCATAGTTAAAATAGTATTCCACAACATGGTCTTGGGTAATCAACATTTCTTACTTGATCTAATGGCTTGACATAGACATTGTAGCTATGTCTAAATTGTTCTGTAATATTTCAGAAGTTATTTTATTTAAAAGATATTTTATTTTGGGATCTGACCCAACCAGTTACAGCTGAGATACCATGTTCAATGTCCTGAGGAAGATATTATATTTGAAATATTGCCCTTGAAGGACCATTAAAAATTGGCAATAGTTTTTTCAGCTCTTGAGACATAAGCAAAGGGTTTTGTGAACAGCTAAGATTGTCTTACTCTTGTCCAGGAATGTTATGTTAGTGAAATAGAGCCTATTGTAGCAACAGCTTCAATTCGCTGGGGCTATCACATTTATGAAAGGAGTGGGTTAGAATTTTGAAAATCGAGTTCCTCAGCTCAGCATGGGGCATTCTTTGGGATGTTGTATTAAATGGAACCATAGTTTTGTAGAGACCATTTATGGGCCCACAACTGTTTTTGGCTCAGATACTGAAAATGCATTGCATGCAGGGCGTGAGGTGGAATATTGCAATTTGAAGATGAACTCATGAAGTCACTGCCTAAGAAGAAACAGGTGAAAATGTTTTGTGAGCAAGTTCTAGAGTGTCTTTTCCCAGCAGCTGCGTGACCCTAGGTTAGATTGTTCTCACAGCCAAAGACTGATGTATTCAGTGATTAAATTTTTTTTGATAATTTGGAATGAATGTTATTAAATATATATCATTTTAGTACAGCATTAAAAAATCTCATGGGAAAAGATTTTGGTTTTAGCTCATGTTTTATTTGTACTGGTTGACATTTTGTCCAGAAGGTCATGGATATGAATTTCCAGAGAACTTGCATAGTATTTAAATAATAAATGTCTGTCTATTGGATCATCTTGCTCCTCTTTTATTTAAGCCTGAGTCTTCCAGAGTTGAAATTTTTTTTTCACAGTTGTCTCCATGTATCTCTAACTGCTTCTTGAATCTTGTTAGTTCTTCCCCAAGGGTTTCATATTTTTCTTCCTTTCCGTTTCTGCACCAATTAGCCTTGTCTGAAATCTTTGTTTTGGAAAGACCCTGTAGAGATCATCTTGTGCGGCTAACTCATTGGAGAGAGTCAAGAACGCTGGCCTGGGCTTCCCAGCTTCAAGCCTCTCTCTGCTCCCACTGCTTTTCTCCAGGAAATTTCTGGTTCGTAGTTTGGTAACCAGTAATGCACAACTAATGTTTCTCTCTGCATGCCACACCAAGTCCAGCTCCGAGTTCTTAGCTATGTTAATTAATGTCTTTCTTATAACTCTGTGAGGTGGAGCTGAGGGTCATTGAGCAATGGGTATAATGTAAGTGGATTTAAAAAGAATTAAAGGTGGCGTCTTGTATTGTAGTTCAGATGGCCTCAAGCTTACTGTGTAGATCAGGCTGGCCCAGAACTCTGTGTGATCCTCTTGTTTCAGCCTTCTGAGTGCTGTATTTATGCTCAAAGCACCATGCCCTGCACTCAGGGCCTCTGCAGGCCAGCGTTCTATCTTAACTCCCGAGCTGTATCTCCAAACCTAAAAAAGACCTGTTTTAATGATTGTTGTGTTAGGTACTGTGGATACCTGTGAACTCAGCGAGTTAGGGTCTGAAATACTGGTGGGGCAACAAGGGCAATAAAGAGTAAAGAAAAACAGAAGCCAGAGGATGTGATTAGTTTGAACTTATGATGTTAGAAGTTTTATCCAGAAGTCGATAATAGGACGAAATCTTGAAGCTCAAGTAGGAATGTTAGGTGGCAGACTTAAATCAGGAGGGCAGTGTGTGTACCAAGGGCCACAGACTTGAAGCATTGTTGTGGGGTTGGCAGTGCCAGTATTTAGAATGGCTAGAGCAGAATGAAGGTGTCAGGTGAAGGGGTTGAGCAGGGAGGTGGGAGCTAGAATTTGGGAACATTGGGTTTCTGGCTTGTTAGGATTGCCTTCAGAAGGCCTTATTCAGACTAAGTGTATTTTTGAGCACTAGCTATGATAGGTTCCAAGTTACTGCTATTTAATGCTTTTTACTGTTACTGTTAGGTAACACTTTTTAAGTTTTCACTTACAGTCTTTGTCCCCTCTGGACACAGTTTCTCTTGTGTCACCCTGGCTGGTCTTGAAACCCTGAGTAGCTGGAACTATAGATATGCTCCTGACTTGCGAATCCCTTGACTGTTTACTTATAGTATTGTAATATGTGAATAGTTCATTCACCTAGTCCTCTGTTGATAGACATGAAGCCTTTGGACTCCTTCCCTTCTTTTACTGCCAAATTTTGATCATAGAAGGTAGACTTTAGTGATGGAGGCAGGACCTGATTTCCATAAGTAGCAAATCATCAAATTTGCACCTGTTACTTGTTCCGCCCTTTGGTGTCATCTGGAAATTTAGTTCCATCTTCTCAATCATATAAAATTTTGCTGCCAGGTAAAGTCAGGTCATCCCCCTTCCCCCCACAGTAAGTTGCAAAGTCCACTTGTTTTCAGAGTTTTTTGGAAGTGCTACAGCTAGATTTTAGAGTTATGGTAGAATCAGGTAAAGATTGTCTAGCGGGGTTAGAGATGTAGCTCAGTTGGTCGAGTGCTTGCCCAGCATCTGTCTAGTCCCCAGCACATCATAAGCCTGTAGTTCCAGCATTTGAGAGGTGGAGGAGGGAAGATTGGGAGTCGAAAGAGTTCAGGATCATTCTTAACTATACAAAGAGTTTGAACTCCAGGAGATTCTGTCTTTTTGTGTGTGGATGATGGGATAGACTTCATAGATAGCTGGTTTGCCATGGGTGCAGAAATGGGTACATTGGCAAACCATAAAGGCCCCGAGACCTGAGAGAGTGTGATTGGCCTGAGGGTCCAAAGGAAAGTCTTTGTGCTAAGCAGAAGAGGTCTGGTGGGCAGTGGAAGTCCAGCACTGTGCAGGACAGGACGGGGCAGCTTGGGAAGCTGTCTTCATCATAAGGTGAATCTATTCGCCATAGGTAAAATCACAAGTGGTGTGGGAAGTCTTTTTGTATATATGTTGTTTTTATTGGTTAATGATTAAAGAAGCTGTTTCTGCCAGTGGCTAGCTGAATAGATCTAGGCAGGGAAAACAAAACTGAATTCTGGGAGAAAGAAAGTGCAGTCAGAGAGAGAAGCCATGTAGCCCTGCCGGAGACAGATGCTGGAACTTTACCCTGTAAGCCACAGCCTTGTGGTGATACATACATTAATGGAGATGGGTTAATTTAAGATATGAATTAGCCAGAAATATGCTTAAGCTATTGGTCAAACAGTATTGCAAATAATATGGTTTCTGTGTGATTATTTCGGGACTGAGCTGCTGGGAACGAACTAACAGGCCTCCGCCAACACACAAGTGAGAGTCTTAAAGGTTTTGCCAATGGTAGGCCTGGTCAGTATGGTTGGTCATGCCTGCTAGCAGTTGTGTGATAGCAATGTGCTGGTTGTAGAAGTTATATAATATTTTGCTTCCATTGGTTTTGTATGTTCTCAGTGAGGTAGACTCTGGTTGACTTCTGATTAGGTCATGAGTTGTTGTGTGGGTCCTCATTTTGCAGTTAGGAATATTTCTTTTTTCTTTTAATTTTTTAAAAATATTCACTTATTCATATGTAAATGTTCGTACCATGCCATGTATGAAGGATTTATCTAATTATTCTTTTTAAAAAAGATTTATTTATTTAACATACATTGGGGTTTTGCTCATGTATGTCTATGTGAGGGTGTCAGATCCCCTGGAACTGAATTTACAGACAGTTATTTGCTGCCATGTGGGTGCTGAGAATTGAACCTGGGTTCCTTGGAAGAGCAGCCAGTGTTCTTACTCACTGAGCCATTGCTCCAGCTCCTATCTAATTATTTTTTACCAATAAAACCTCAGGACCACCTCTCTTATACTCTCTCTCTCTCTTTCTCTCTCTAGTTCCTCAATCCAAAAGGGCTGAGACCTCTCTAAGCCCTGCCCTATTACTTCCTGTGACTGTCTCTCTGTCCTCAGTCCTCCAAAACCTCAGTGGTAATTTTGGCCAGCTAGTAGCTAGCTCTGCCCTCTGATTCAAGACAAACTTTATTGATAGTCTTGGGAGCATCAAAATGTGACCAAAATAGCACACAACACATGCTATGTGGAGGCAGAGGACAACATGAGATAGTCAGTTGGGTCATCAGGTTGACGGTCAGGCTTGGTGGCAAGTGCCTTTACCCTGAGTCATCTCAGCTGGTCTGGATATATTTCAAATGTTCTTTCCTGTGTACTCTTTCTCAATCACATCTCAGTGCCGAGCAGAGCACATCTGTAGATGTTTCGTTGTGTTTCTTCATGCTTTCATGTGTGAGACTCGGCTTCTGTGAGAAGGGAATGGTACCTGCCTTTGGGAACACATCACTTCCCTACCTCTGCTCTTTACTCTGGGAAGTCTTCCACATTTTCAGGAACTTAACTACCATCACACCCTTTCCCCTTTGAATAGTTTTACTTATTTATTTCTCCCTTCCATCTTTTGCTTTGCACCAGTAGTTTTAAATAGTCCCATGCCTGAGCCCCCTTGAAAGCTGTTGCTGAAAGAAGCTGCCTCCCACTACCTAGGCCTGCAGTGGGGGTCATGGTCTCCCACCCTTTTCCTTTCCACTGGGGCAAGGACGACAGTGGTGACAATGACAGTGTTTTCTCTTTTTTCCTGTAGTGTGTGTGTATAGGGGAGTAAAACTCAAAAGTCAAATCGCTTAGCAGTTACTCCACTTGAACAAAGGTATCATGGTGATGAATTCCCTTTCCAGCCCTCCTCTGGAACCAGAGGTTAGACAGGGTTTGGGGCAGTGCCATTAGGCAGCCTTCCTGCTATCTTCTTGTCCGCATTGCTGGACCTGGGGAGGCAGCTGGCCCAGCTCCCCCCTCTTCATCGCTTAGATTATCTTTTGTGTTTCTGTGGCTCTGTAGTCTGGTCACGATCACACTCTGGCTTGCTTTTCACTTGTCTTCCTAGGGATTTATTGGAATCTGATTCTAAGTTTTGATGTCTGTCTCCCTTTCTGGAAAACTCTCAGTGGTTATCTCTTCACCTATTTTTGAGGCACTGTTTTCTCTTTCTTAATCTTCAGACATGTCATGTATCCTATGTGCGTCCTCACCAGACCTTAGTTTCTTTTGTTGTTGTTTCTCTTTGTTTTCCTAAGTTATATTCTGCAGAAGTTCTTTTGGATCTGGCTTCCATTTCTCTGCCCTGTCCATTTAATTTTGAAATTTAAAAAAATTCTACTCTTTTGATCAGTTCCTTGTTTTGCTTCTCTGGCTAATATTTTTTTGCATGTGTATGTGAGTGTGGTGTGTGTATATCTGCATGTTTGCATGTGCATGCACATGGAGACATCAGGTTGATGTTGTGTGTTTTGGGGTATCCCAGGTGCGCCCAGAACTCACTTATTTGGCATTTAGCTAGCCAGCTTGCTCCCGGAATGGCAGTTCCACTTTCCATATACTGGGATTTCAGGTTGCTTGGGACCACCCATGTCTGGCTCATTTCTGTAATTCCTTGTTTGTATTTTCTAACTTTTTGTTTCTTTCATTTCTTGAAGCCCATTAAACATTTCAAGTATGTGGTAATCGGTTTCACTCACTAATTGTGTTAGCGTCACCAGAGGTCTTAACAGTAATGGCTAGACACTCGGGAGTGATGGGAGAAGAAAGTTAAAGAAAAGAGAGCAGTCAGGATGATGTGGTCCAGCCTCTCCAGTTCTGGTTTGCATGAATGAAATGTCCCGATGCCCAAATGCTGTCCTGAGATACTTAACTCACTGGCTTTAGCTCACTCCGGAGAATCTCTCAGAAGGGCTGGCACTAAGTGAAGGATACACTGTTCTGGCTTTTCAGACCCACTTTAATTTCAGCTGCAGCAAGACAAAGGCAGATCTTGTTCCTTAGCTGTAAAGACTGTGACAGGCGCATCTCTAGCTGATGAAATAGCCTGGGTTCCTGTCGTGCCTCCTCTGTGCCTTGTCCTTCCACCTATGCCTGCTCATTTCTCCTATACGGTCAGGAGAAGCTTGGATTCCAGTCCTGGCTTTGCTGTGTAACAGCCGAGGTGACCAGTCGGTCAGTGAGGTGTCTGAGCTGTGTTTTGTTTTTCTTTGTGGTGCTGGGAACTGGACTTAGGGTCCCACTGCTAGAGAGGCACCCTGCCCAGGAGGTCTGTTGAGTGCTCCGTGTTGTACTGATTTAAGTGGAGATAGCATCCTCCTCAAAGGCAGCATTGTGAGAACTTATACACTCACTGAAAGTACCCAGTGCTAAGAGGAATAGCTGTTTAGTAAGTGTGATCTCTCTCTCAGCTTGAGAAACTCATCTCCAGTGGTAGGATGCTTGAAGCATACTTCCCACCCTTTCGTTTCATTCATTCTTATAGACTGCTTTGTCAAAAACTGACGAAGCCATTACTAAAAATAGCTTAAAGACCTTGTCAAGGATGTTGTAGAAGAGAATACTCTTCTGGGGTACCAGTTGGATGAACATCCTGCTATATGAGCAATCATAAACCCTGGAGTGTGTAACAGTATTATATTCTTTAGTATATATAATTATTTTTGATGATCATTTTATCTCAGATGCTTTGTTGTTAGATTATTATCCTTCCTTTATTTATTTTAAAATTTTAAAAAATTGCATTACATTAATTAATAGTTTGCATGTCTATATGTGTGTGTATGTGTGTGTGTATGTGTGTGTGTGATGTATGTGCAGGAGCCTATTTGATATTCATTTTCACATACATACATGTTTCTTAAGGAAGAAAGTCTATATTTTCTATGAAATGAAAATCATTTCCCTCAACCACTCTCCCTTTCTCCAGATTTTTCATGGTGTTGAATGTACAGGTTTGGTTTGGCACTTTGTTTTTTTTTTTCTCCTTCCCAGAACTTTTTATTTTGTTAGAAATAAATATTTTTGCATCGAATAGAAATGTGATATTAAGTAGAAATATTAGTAGTTCGCATCAAGCGGAGATTTGTACTTCTTTTGCCAGTGGCTTCTACAAAACAGTTTTTACATGGTTTGGCACTTTGTATCAGCATCTTATGTTTCTGTGTTTCTGGCCATGTTTTATAGGATGGTTAAGACAGGCACTGGGAGGATCAGTGCTGTGAACGGCATCTCCTAGGACTGAGTGTGTGGCTGCAGAAGGCAATATAAAGTCTTAGCTGCGTTTTTGGAGCGTATAAGTGCTTAGAGAATGCTGGCTGTTAGCTGCTGTTGTATTTGTGTTCTTTTATGTGTTTAATGTTCTTCAAAATTTTAACTTAAACTATGTATACTTTAATATTTTGGGACTCTGTTTTACTCATCTTAATTTTTAATGTTTCATGTTTTGTCTCACAGTGATGAAACTAGAGAATTTATTTGAAGGTAATTCAGGTCGACTTTTAGCTATTCAGTTCCATCTGGAAAGTGCATATGTATTTTTATATTATTATGAATATAAAGAAGCAAAAGACCGATTCAGTACTGCTAAAGACATGAGCAAGTTACAGGTTAATCTGACAGGTAAGACTTTACTTTTCATGGGTAATTGAATGTATGTATGTATGCTAGTATGAATTGAATGTGTGTATGTTGGCAGTTTATAGTGCATTTTGGCTTTTGATTTTTTTTATTCTTTTTTTGTCCTTTTGGTTGTGAGGCATAGCCTTTATTGGCTGAGCCATCTCTCCATTCTTCTTGATTATTATTATTTTTATGTAGATTTTATGTAGATTCCAGGTTTTCTCTATGTTGCCCAGGCAGGCCTTGAACTCCTGATACTGTTGTCTTAGTCTCTTTAGTGTTGGGATTTGGGATGCTCTATCATACTTAGTCTAGTATTTAATTTTTTAGAGCCTACCTATTTTTTTTTATTTGACAATACATTTAAAAGATTTTATTTAAAGTTTATATTTCAAACAAATTTGGAGTTACATTTTCGTCATAGAGTCCATTTCTTGTTCTAAACTAGTTAAATATTTGGTAGTAATAACAGCCAGGTAGTACATAAATGGACCTTGGATCATTTGGTTCTGGATAAACCTCCAGAGAGCTCTCCTGACTCCCTAGTTTGATCCCGCCCCATGCGTTGCCCATTCTTTTTAAAACCTCCTGTTGTCTCTGTCCTGCTTTGTTGGATTGCATGTTGTGTTTCCGAGGGGCATTTCTTAGGTGTATCTTCAGTGCGTTACAGAAGTTCTCCTAAATCTGCTGTTGTCTCTTCTGAGTGCCATGTGCTGCTCCCTCCCTCATCTGTACAGTATAGTTTCCCTTCAGTGTGAATGAACTAATGAGGCCAGGCATCACCAGTTTAGGGGGCCGGGCTGAGCATCCCAGGCTGTGACACCTGCCTGTGCATTCAGTGCTGACACTTTTATCCCATGCTAGGCCTGGGTCATTTCCTAGATCTTTTCTCAGCCCCAGTACTCTGTGCTTCTTCTTGAGTCAATGCTAATTGATAAAATATTCTAGCTGTACTGTGAGTCAAATATGGCTTTATGGAATCTTAGCCTTCATTTATTACATTGTTTGTGTGAGAAAAGTTATTTGATATCTGGTTTATAGTTTTTGGAACAATGCCGTGAATAACTTGGAGTCTTGTCTGTATTTGAAAATGTAGTTACATGTAATAAACTTTTGAGGTTCATTTCAGAGAATTTTTTTCAAATATTTTTGTTTTGGGAGGCTTTTGGAGGATTATTTAAATATTAATGACACAGCGCTTTGTATATTCAGCTTTAACTGGTGGTGTATTTAATAGCTGTTACAGTTTTTTATTTTTTTTCCCCAAAGTTGAGGTAAAGAACTTAAAAATAGAAGTGTGTTCCCACATAAAAAGAAATGAGACCCAGATTATGATTTTTTTCCACTCAGCTGTAGAGTTTCTACAAAAAAGTAAACTGTTGAGCCACTTAGGTAGCCATCTTGACGTGCGTGTTCCCAGGGTTGACAGGCACTCATGACTGGAGTCATGGCAGTGTGGGAAGCTCATTTCTCAGGCTGGCCTTCGCCATCGCACATTTTCCAGAGTGGATGTGGACGCCTTGCTTCTCTGCAGTGTTGTCTGAAAATGTGCATACTGTCTCCGAGACATAAGGAAAAGCTGTTTGTGTCACGTGAAGCCAGGGTCGTAGAAGCTTAGGCCCTGGTTAAATATAGGCTTTAGAGCAGGGGATCCTGAGCATGTGAGGACAAGTGTTCAGCCTCTGTCTTCCCATGTGTATTATTCACATATACATTCTGTTTGTATGTATGTATGTATGCATGCATGCATGTATGCATGCATGTATGTATGTATGCATGCATGCATGTATGTATGTATGCATATATGTATGCATATGTGAATTCTAGCCACAGTACTGAAGTTATTTATTCAGAAGAGACTAAAAAATGAGCCAAAGTAGGGATTGAGAATCTAGTGTCCAATCCTGGGTTTGAGCCTTGGCACCATAGTTCCTTGGCTTCAGGAAGTCATTGACCATCAGTGTGTGGATGGAGAAAACCTTTAGCACTCTGAAAATATTAGTCATTGCCATGTACTATAAATCCGACTGCCAGATCCACATGGAGGATTGTATTTTAATTTTTAGGAGCATTGGGAAAAAGGACACGATTCCAGGAAAATTATGTGGCACAGCTGATTTTAGACGTCAGGAGAGAAGAGGACGCCCCTTCTAGTCATGAGTTCAGCCCAACACCCACCCCCCAGGAATACCTTACCAAGGTAGGTTGATCTGAATTGTGCAGTTGAACAGCATAGTCAGTAGGTGACTCTTATAGAAGCTCTGAGTGGATGAGAACCCTTGTAAGTTCATTGCCCCTGTTTTCAGGTAAAAATTATCGGTATCTTTCTCTTAAAATTTTCGGTTACACAGAGGCCATGCTGCACCCAGTCACACAGAGGCCACGCTGCACCCACAGTCACGGCTGCCACTCTGCGCCCACAGTCACATGGCTGCCACGCTGCGCCCACAGTCACTTGGCTGCCACGCTGTGCCCACAGTCACAAAGAGGCCACGCTGAGCCCACAGTCACACAGCACAACTCCCTTACAGTGGAGCAGTTATGAGTTAGCAGTGCCGCCGCATTTCCCCTTGGCATATAGAAGAAACAAAGAGGCTATATCTGGTTATTTTGATTTTTGCCTTTTTTTTTTTTTTTTTTTTTTGGATTTTCGAGACAGGGTTTCTCTGTAGCTTTGGAGCCTGTCCTGGAACTAGCTCTGTAGACCAGGCTGGTCTCGAACTCACAGAGATCCGCCTGCCTCTGCCTCCCGAGTGCTGGGATTAAAGGTGTGCGCCACCATCGCCCGGCCTTGATTTTTGCCTTTTGAAGCAGTCTCTAGCTGTATAGACAAGGTTGGCTTTTAGTTCCTGCTCTCCCAAGAGGCTTGAGTCCTGGAACCCTAAGTAGGAGTGTTGAGGGTGTAGAGACATACAGACATACATACAGTAAAGCTGGGTTCAGACGGGTGTCTGCTACCTCTGTGACCTGGAACTGCAGCATGTTTATTAGGTAGAGCACGGGCCTGGGAGGTGCTTAGCTAGTCTGTGTAGGAAGTCTCTGTCTGAACCTCCAGGAGCAGGAGGGGCAGTTGCTAATCCCTGCACACACTCATCAGTTGTGCAGTAACCTTTCACGTGGACTCCCGAGGAGAGCTTTGACATTCCTTCTAGACCTGGCCGTATTGCCAGTTTCCTGCAGGTCTGAGGCCTCAGCACGTCTACAGCCATGTCAACAATACTCAGGGCTGCCTCTGCTCCCTATACTAGGATTGTAGGTATGAGCCACCGTACCTAGCTCTTATTAGTCCCTTTACTTTTTTCTTCTGTGAATATTTAACATTCAGAGACTTGACAATTCTCTGGCTTCTTCTAAATATGTAAACCAGCAAGCAGAAGTCCTTTTCTTTCATTTTACAATCTGCCTTCTACTCTGTCATTATTGGGTTGGTTGGTGCTCCAGTATGCTTTTTGACATGTCTAATGAGTTCTTTTTTTGTGGCTTGAATTTAAGATTCTTGAATGCTTGACTCCCTAGGCCTGTGCAACTGCTTCCATGGGGACCACAAACATGTTTTCGTTTTCCAGAGATTCCCATACCTACAGTTTTATATGCTAATTAAATTTTTTAAAGACTTATTTTTATTTTATGTGTATAGTGTTTTGTCTGCACGTATATCTGTGCACCACATGTGTATAGTGATCAGAGGGAATTAGATCCCTTGGAACTGGAGTTATAGCTTGTTGTGAGCTGCCATGTGGGTGTTGGGAATTGAACCTGGTTCCTTTGAAAGAGCAGCCCGTGCTCTTCACTGTTGACTCATCTCTCCAGCTCCACATCTACCGTTTTTCATTGTCCTTTTATTGATTTTAATGTCTTTAGCGCCTCTGCTTCAGAACGTGTTGTTTTAGAACCTATAAGTAAATTTACCTTAAGTAGACTGAATACCAAATTTCTATTATGTTCTGAGAGTAATGCCAAGGGGAGAGACTAGGGCTGAGGGACAAGGAGGCGCCATCATTCAGTTTGGTCTGGGGAGAACCTCTCTAAGAATGCAGGTGGGTTCCAAGTTCACTGTTTGCTTTTGTGGTAACTATAGTAAGGGACAGCTGTTGGTTCTAGAAGAATGAATAGAGGAGAGAGGTTGCAGGACCCGGCCTTACTTCCACAAAAGTGTGGAGCTGTGGCCGAGCCAGTGCATGTGCTGCTGTGATTAGCACTAGTCAGTGAATGCATAATAAGTGCATACATCCTTAATTTCCTCCTCCCTCTTCTTGGTCCTCTTCAAGCCCCTCATTAAGCTTTAGGTTGCCCATCGCAGTTTGGTCTTTAGGCAAACAGTATCTTTGAAAAGAGACTTAATTTGGAAATCTAAGCACACAAAAGTTAATGTGTGTTTGAGTTTAAAGTTGAGTACATTATATTATTCTAGACACCAGATGTTCCTTAGTGTCTAAGGTTATCATTATATTCCTGTGTGTGTGTGTGTGTGTGTGTGTGTGTGTGTGTGAGTGCATGTGCACATGTGTGTGCATGTGCTTACCTCCCTGCCTGCCTGTCAGGGTGTATGTGCATGGGAATGTGGGTGCCTGTGGAGGCCAGAAGTATAAGATCTCCTGGAGCTGGAGTGACAGAAGGTTGTGAATCTCCTGATATGGCTTCTAGGACACAAATTTTGGTGTTATAGAAGTTGCTTATGTCCTCTTAACTGTTGAGCCATTTCTCCATCCCTGGCTTTTCTTTTACTGGTAATTTTGCTTTTTGAGACAGGGTGTCAGTTTGTAATCTTGGAGCGAGCACTATATAGACAGATATCTCTGATGTTAGATTCAGAGGTATCTGCTCTGCCTCCATAGTCTAGCGCTGGGCGTGCACTGCCATGCCCAGCACACAAGCCACTTCTCAGATATGTGGTTCTCAGTGGATCCTTTGGATCTGTAGTTTGGCCTTCATCTTCTCAATGTTTCCAAGAGCAGATTTTGTTTTAACCACATACTTTATTTAATTAATTGATTAATTAATTTACACTTCCTAACTGCGGTTTTCCCTTCCTATTCTCCTCCCATTCCTGCCCCTCCCAACTTCTCTCTGCCCCCACCCCATCCACTACTTCTCCATTTCAGTTCAAAAAGAAGCAAGCCTCCCATGGATATCAACAAAGCGTGGCATATCAAATTTTGGTAGGACTAAGCACCTCCTCTTGTATTCAGGCTGGGCAAGGTGATCCAGTGTGAGGAATAGGCTCCTAAGAGCCAGCCAAAGCATCAGGGACATTCCTTAAGAGCCGATAGTTTTAATTAGATAGTTTTATATATTTGCTTTTTTTTTTTGTCTTAATGAGGGGCTTTCTTCCTATCTCAAAATTGCCAAGATTTTCTCTGATAATTTACTTTTTACTTTTCTTTCTTTCTTTCTTTCTTTCTTTCTTTCTTTCTTTCTTTCTATCTTTCTTCTTATTCCTTTCTTTTCTCTGTTTCTTTCTTTTTTTTTTTTTTCCTTTTTGAGACAGGGTTTCTCTCTGTAGCCCTGGCTGTTCTGGAATTTTCTCCGTAGACCAGGCTGGCCTCAAACTCAGGGTCTGACCTGCCTTTGGCTCTCCAGTGCTGGGATTAAAGGTATGCACTAGCACCACCACCTGGCAATGATTTTATTTAGAACTCTTTTTAGTAGTATTTTCTACTTTAAGATCTATTGTTTATTATTATTATAAGGATGAGCAGGAAAATGTATGGGGATTCTGTCAGCAGAGGTGCTTTTGGGGTCAATAGTAATGGCTGTGTCATTTCCACTGAATTCCCGAGGTGTACGTAGCAAACCTTTTCACATGTCATGTTCCCCAGTGTGTATTCACAAGAATCACTTTGTTGACCATATTCAGACACTATGTAATCTTTATAGAGTAAAAGGCTGTGTTAAACTGATGTGGTGCTGCATTCCTTCATAATCTCAGCACTCAGGAGGCTGAGGCAGCAGATACCTGCGAGTTTTAAGGCTAGCTTGGTCTACCTAGTAAGTTTGGGCAAGCCAGGCTTACATGGAGAGACCCTGCCTTAAAAACAAACAACACACACAACTAAACAAAGAAATAAGAACCCTTCACAGTAAATCAAAATAAAAGTAATGTACCCCAGCCTCCCTCCAAAAACCCATACATCAGTGTCATCTCCTTTAGTGGTATGTTGCATGAATGAACGAAATGTAACTTTTGGTCTAAATAGTTTCTCCTGTGTTCTACCAGAATCTTGAGCTCAACGATGATACTGTTCTGAATGAAATAAAGTTAGCAGACAGTGAGCAGTTTCAGATGCCTGACCTGTGTGCTGAAGAGCTTGCTGTCATCCTTGGAGTCTGGTATGTTAATGGCCGACTTGGCTGAGTTGTCTTCATCAGAACCTCCGTGTACAGTCGGAATCTTATGCTGCTTATGAAGGTGGAGAATTCTCAGGCAGCGAATTAGCGGTCAGAGGTTCAGAGTGTGTTGAGTTTGTAGATTGTTCTTCTCTTTCCTGTATAAGCAAATGTCTTTGTTATCCTCAGCTGGTGCAGAGCTCTGAGAACATGTGAAGCAGAGGTGAGAATGACTGTGAGAGCATGGGGAGGCTGGGGTTCCGTGGGTGCTTTTCACTGCCTCTCTAGGTTATCCCCGTTTTCGGGGTTTTCACTGAACCTGCTGCTCTCCTTATTCACTGCCCAGTGAGCCCTGGGGATCCTGTCTCTGTCCCCTTGGACTAGGGTTGCAAGATGCACATGAACACACATGGCTTTTATATGGGTGCTGGTTGTCTGAACTCCTTATGCTTGCATTCACACTTCTCCACCTGAGAGTGACTGTTGCCTCTAAGGCTACGTATACTTGGAGGTAGATTTATTTTTAATAGATAGACCCTTATGCTCTTCAGTGGAATAGTTTTGTCTTTTCTTTCTTTCTTTCCTTCTTTCTTTCTTCTTAAATTATGACTGGGTTATTCTTGTAGTTGGTTCTTGTTCTTTCTTATTTTGAAACGAGCCCCTGACATTTCTCCCCATCTGTGTTCATTATCCACTTCACAGTTGGAAGTTTTGCAGAAGAAATGGACATTGATCATTTTGTGTGAGGTTCTTACCCTGCCTTACGGCTTCTAATGCTCTTGTTCACTCAAAGAACATAGTGTCTTAGGATGGGAAGGACTTGAGGGGTTAATTGGGTTATCTTGTTGGTTCATACATAATTACTTTGTGCTAAAAATTAGAACTATCAGAGAGGGGAGAAAATATGTGTGTTGTGTGTTTTAAATTATTTCATAGTTCTTTCCCCATTTATTTTGTTTCGTTGTCACCAACAATAAAAACAGGTGCAGGCCAGGTACATAGCACATTCCTCAGAGCTCAGGGCCAGCTTAGATTCTAGGCCATCTAGAGCTATATATTGAGACCTGTATTTAAGAAAAAAAAAAAAAGGTTGGGGGCTGGAGAGATGGTTCAGTGCTTCAGAGCACTTGCTGCCTTTTTGGAGCACCTAAGTTCAGTTCTGAGCTCCACACCAGATGGCTTACACTGTCTGCAGCTCACGGACCTGATGCTTCTGTCTCCTTAGGCACATGTACTCATATGCACATAGTGAAATGATGAAAAGATACATAGTTAATTAAAATAATAAAAATGAATCTTAAGTAGGTTCAGTTAAAGTTATTACATAAACATTTTGATGCTTATAAAAATTTTAAATAATATTGAAAATTAAAGGAAGTATTACTATTTTATATAGGATTATGTTTTCATTCTTTTTAAATGTAGAAGGAGCTGCGGGCTTCATTCCGCCCCCGCCCGGCTCCTGGCTACCGGCTAGCCTTATACCCAAAATAACAACACACAAACTGTATTCTTTTTTTTTTATAATTT
>NW_004949124.1:782618-794436 GCF_000317375.1 Microtus ochrogaster | reverse complement strand
TTAATTAACCAATGAAATCGACAGATTGATATGACACTCCCACATCATTTAAATGTTATTGTTTTAGATTTATTTTATAACTATTTTGCTTGCGCTTATGTATATGTACTACATGGGGTCAGAAGAGGGTGTGGGATCCCCTAGAACTGGGGTTGCGGATGATTGTGAGCCACCATGTGGGTACTGGGAACAGGATATGAGTCTTCTGCAAGAGTAACAGGCTCTTCCCACTGAGCTAGCTCTCCAGCCCTTTAAAAGAATCTGATTTGTAGCCCAGGCTGGCCTCAAGCTTCAGCAGTCCTTGAGCATCAGCCTCCTGAGTACTGGGGTTTGGGTGTGAGCCACCACATCTAGTTGTTGTTGTTCCTAATATGGGTCCTGTTTACATGGATAATAATGGATGCACTATGTGCGTTTAAGTTACATGTTCAGCCATAAATAGAAGATTGCAGGTATTGCAAGTTTAACCTCTGCATTTTTTCCAAGCCTCACTTTGCTCTTTTCAGAGAAAATGCTGTCCTAGGTTTTGTGTTTGTTACTTTCTGGCCTCTAAAGATATGTTTGCTCTTAGATGTTGTATCCGTCAACCTGAGGCCTCCATTTGCTTGTTTTCCTGCATTCTGTAGTTCCTGTGATTTATTTCTCCACTCTTTGTTGTGTTTCTGTGGTTGTGTTTTTGTCTGTAGCTGCAATGTAATTTGAAGGGTGGCTCTCCACTGGGTGAATATGGCACAGTTTGTCTGTTTTCTCCTTGGAGGTTTTGATTATTTTCAGTTTTTCTATTACAGTGAATATTTATGTGTATCATTCCTATTCCATTCATTTGCTGAGTTTTCTGGGCTCTGTAATCGACACTGGAATTGCTGAGTAGGGGATATATGAATGTTTACCTAACTTCAAGTGTGGCACTAATTAGACTCTGTCACCAGTGTCTTGGAGTGCCTTTGTCCTGACTCTGGTGACTTTACTGGTTTTAACTGTTTGGTGGTTATAATGGGATTTGTTTGTGGTAGAGGTCTTATAATTGGGACATGATGCTATATTAATTCTTTCTACTGTCTGTGGTTGAGTGGCATCACTTGGATCTCTCTCTCCCATTTACTTTTGGTGGGGTACATCTCATGGCAATCACCTTTACCTCTTCAACCATCCTTTAGCCTCTGAACTGCTTCTTTTTCCTAATAAGATAAATTATTTTGACATAAGCCATTTTCTTTTTATTGTTGTCTTTTGAAAGCTTGTTTCTATGTCTGTATATATTGTATAGCATTGTAGTATTGAATTAAATATGTACTATAAAAGGTAGTGATTACAGCATGTATTTTATGATTAATTTAACTTTTTTTTTTAATTCAAAGCACAAATTTCCAGAAGAACAACCCAGTTCACAAGCTCACAGAGGAGGAGCTACTGGCCTTCACATCCGTGAGTAATGACATCTCCCTCTCCAGTTCCTTTTTCCTTTGGTGTATTGTTGCTCAAGCTGAAACCCTACCAGCTAAGGAAATGGGGCGTTTACCCTTATCCTGCCGGTTCTCAAGCCACACATTTCCTGCTACTCCATTAAGAGGCCTGCTTTTCTTTGAACTTGGTTAGATTTGAAGACAGTGACCACATTCTCATTCTTTTCTCTCTCTCTCTCTTTCTTTCTCCTTCATTTCTTCCTTTTTTTCCTTCCTTCTTTCTTATTTTTGACTCCATGACCTACTGTGCATATAATAGAAAATAACGGTTTGTTGCCTGAATGAATGAATGAATGAATGAATGAGTGCCCGAGTGTTCACAAGTCTTATGCATAAGAGTGAGGGCCCATTTTGATGCCTACCTGGCTGTCTTGACAAAGAGTTGTTGTTTTTTTTTTTTTTTTGGTTTTTTGAGACAGGGTTTCTCTATAGCTTTGGTGCCTGTCCTAGAACTAGCTCCTGTAGACCAGGTTGGCCTCAAACTCACAGGGATCCGCCCTCTGCTGGGTTTAAAGGCGTGCCTTACCACCGCAAGAGTTTTGAGCAGGGCCAGGAGAAGGAGATGGCATTGGGAACATAGGGAGCTGTCAACATTCCATACCATAGGACGGATGAGTGGATGGAGAAGTGGCTGTGGGATTTGACAGGGTGCGTGGCTGACCTGGAGCACTGTTGGAGTGAATTGCGCATCGTCACCTCCTAGCTTCAGACTAAAGAGGAACAGTGACGGACAGATTAGGACCTAGGCTGGAGAAGAACAGAAATGAAAGGGAAAGATGGGAATAGATGTTGGAAGATTTGAGATCAAAGGAAAGAGACGCATGCCACAGAGGACTCACGTGGTTTGGCTTTGTGAGTGGAAAAGGGTTCACGTGTTCTTTCTATTTTGTAAATGTGCTCTCTTTAGATGGCCCTGAAGGCCAGGCTGATCCTCCTGCACTGCATGCTGAGTGCTGGGATCAAAGTGTGCACAACCATGCCCAGCTTGCTACATACTTACTTAAATGAATCAAATTCCTCATGACTCTTCCAGAGGCATCCTTGTCAGAGGATTCGGAACTCCGCTTTCTTTCTTCCTTTCTCATTTTTCAGCTAAGACAAGAGAAAGAACTTTGATCTGGTAGAAAGGAAGGCTGGCTTGTTGGCACTGTCATAGGTGCTCTCCTACCCATTCTCGAGCAGAGTAGATGCTGATGCAGGAGCCCTCTGTGTGGCCTTTATCTTCCCACTCTTCCTGCTCCTCAGCGTCTAGGGTATCACTGTACTATGGAGGGCTTTAGCTGACTGTATGGAAATACCTTATTTAATTATGACATGTACTGTAAAGAATTTGGCAAGCCAAGTGGCACAATTGTTTTCAGTGCACATAAAATAACGTGTGTACCTTCTTTCACTCAGCTAGTAACTATGAAATATTTACCGTTTGCAGGTGTTGTGATCCTCACTGGGGATACAATATTGAGCAGTGTCTTTTTTGTTCTAGAGTTTTAATTAATTTACATTCCTGAGAGGGAAATATACAGACAAAGAGAGAAATAGCTATTTAATTGAGGTGCTAAGGAGGGCTGTAAAGTAGGGATGGGTGTTGTGTAGGGAGGTTGTCTGGAGTATCTCAGTGAGAAGGTGATTGTCTACCCCACTCAAGTGGGGACGTGGAGGATCTGGCCTGGCTGTGAGCTTGAGGGGGCACTGGAAGTAGAGGGCTAAGAGAAGGCGAGTGCTTAGGCAGCAGGTGGCCTGAGGTTAGCTGTGATGTGGCGGATGACGGAACGTTCTCGCTGGGCTTCGTGGTGAGGTGATCAGTAGTAACATCGTCATGTGGGTTGGTCTCATACACATTGTCACGTGTATCATTCCCAGTTACTGTGCGAACACTGCATCACCGTTCGTGTGGGGGGAGATTTTGTTCTAGTCGTTTATCTGTTCTCATTCCTCTGTGCCATGAGGCACTTGTGAGCTAGTTAGCTGGTGGTTCCGACGTGGGTAGCTCCTCCCTCGCAGCCTGCAGTGAAGGTCATAAATTTGAGTTTCATACTGCCCCCGCAAGGGCTCTTTGCTGAGGACTTCTGCTGTCTTCTCCTTTGGCTCTCCTCCCATTCAACAATGGCCTGAGTGCTGATCTCTCTGGAGAGAGCTTTGTGACTGCAGAGACTAGCCTTCCCAAGTCTTCCCAAGGAGACTTCTTTGTTAATTCCCAGTAAATGCATCTTTCCAAGAAGTACTGCAGTGGGTTGGGGCTGTGGCTCAGTGGGTAGAACGCATGCCTGGTTTGCCCAGAACCCTAGGCTCAGCTCCCAGAGGACGTAAACGGGTGTAGGGGACTCAACCAGCCATGGATTAACTGTTCCCCAAGGAACATGGAGCAACAAGCTGTGTGGCAGCTACTTGGGCTGAGGCTTTACAGTAGCCTAAAGGTGCAAGGAAGGACGTGTGTTGTAGACTGGATGCAAATACCAACCCGCTTCATGTAAGGGCCTTCTTCAGTATTGTCAGTGACACCTGGACCCAACCCTCAGATTCTGGGGGACAGGTGCAGGCTGTGTAACTCTAAGTGTCTCTGAGACAAGATGGGTGGGCACTTTCAGGCACTGTCCTGTAACACCCGATTCTGTGTTACCCCTTCGGTACAGTTCGCGCACCACTGTTCTGTACGCGAGTTAGGCAAGGGCTTGGAGATTGAAAGAACACACAAAGAGACCTGGGTCATTCGAAAGGAGATCAGCCAAATGCTGTTTATTCAACCTTGGGGAAATCCTTATATACCTAGCTGCTGCACAAGGATTTCCACCCAGGCAGGTAGGAAATTACCACACCAAAGATGGAGTAAACAATGCCCTACAGCTAATCACCAGGCAGGGCAGGGGGAGCACAGGAACAAACAGAGTGCTTCAGCTGGCTGACCAGAAACTGTCCTCAAGATGAACCCCAGGAATAAGGATAGACCCAGGCCCTATACTGTCCCACTTCTAAACACTTGACCTTGTTTTGGGGTCTCTTTTAGCTTAAGGATAGGTACATTTTTTTTTCCATCTTCCTTCTGTTGAAACCTTGCTTTCAAATGTGGAAAGTACATAAAAGTGCCCACAGTAAGTAAAAGCTGGTGTCCTTAGCCTTCAAAGATGAGCTGGCTTGCTAGTCCTTGTTTTGGAGGAGGACATTATAGTCAGAGCTTTGATTTGTCACAGCAGTTGCTCCCAGATAACCACAGAGACTTGATATTAATTATAAATGCTCAGCCAATAGCTCAGACTTGTTTTTAGCTAGCTCATATAACAAATTCATTTCTTATCTATTCTTTGCCACGTGGCAGCACCTTTCAACGTGGCGTGTTCATCTTTCTTCTCTCTGTGTGTCTGCTCCTGATTCCCCAGACTTGCTCACACATACTTGGCTTTTTGAGGTAGGATGCAGTTATCTGTCGCAAGCTGACCTAATATTCACAATCATCCTGCCTCAGCCTCCCTATTTCTGGGAGGTTGAGACAGGGTTTCTCTGTGTGGCCCTAGCTGTCCTGGAACAAATGCTATAGACCAGGCTGGCCTCAAGCTCACAGAGATCCTCCTGGTTCTACCTCCAAAGTGCTGGGATTAAAGGCATGCGCCACCACTGCCCATCTGTTTTTTTTTTTTTAAGACAAAGTTTAAAAAATGTCCACCAATATATTTACCGATGATTCTCAATCAAATAGTTGGCTTATTCTGGTTCTGTATTTTATTGAGTTTAATAATCTAAATTTTATTTTTTTTTCCCAGTGATTTTTGCCAGTGATGTTGTGTTGGTGTAGCATGTTGAAACATATGTGAGGCTATTTTTAAATTAAGCTTACAAACTGACAGCTTTCCTATGGCATTTCCATACATACATGGAATACCGTAATTCAGCAATCTAAAGCTTGTCCTGGAAGCCATAGCTCTCCTTGTTTAAGACAGTCATTATGAGGTGCTGTTCTTGAGAAATCATATCTGCATATTTCAGGAACATCGAGCTGTAGTAAAAATAATCAGTATTGTTTGAGAGAGCCATTTATGTTATATCAGCTTGATAATTTAAAGTTAGCTGTGATAACTCGTATTTCCACTCAGATGAGCCAAGTTAGTGACACTCGTAATGCTTTTCATTTCCTTTCTTTGTTGAAAATATGAACAATTTAGTTCTTACAGGTGTTTCAGTTTTCATTGGCAGAAGTTTTGTTCAAGTGTGAATTGATGTTGGCAGCTTGCCTTCCGACCAGCGGTTCCAAGGTCTCCATGAAAGAAGGAAAGAGTCCTTTGAAAGTTTCACGTTATATTTTATGTATTTTTTCTTTCTGATATTGATCCCCTTCTCTCTCTCCCTTTCCCTCCCTCCCTCTCTTCCTCTCAGTTTTCTTTGAGATGGAGACTTTGACTTTTGAAACAAGGGCTGAGGTACTTTACTGATGGCCCTAAACTTACTGTCCTCAGCAGAGGATAACTTTGAACTTCTAATCTAATGACCTCTTCCTCCCAAGTGCTGGGATTCCAGACAGAAGCCACTAGCCCACCTTTGAGATGGAGGAATTTTTAAAAATTTTATTTTTATGTTGATCTAGTTGATCTCAAACCCATATTAAAACTGTCTTTTTACCCCAGCCCTCTGAGTACAAATGTTTATACAAATTGCTGTATCAGATACTAGTGGATAAATACTCCAAATAAAATTCAAAGATTGTTGTAGTGGAAAAAAGGCAAAATGTCAAAGATTAAGCTGGCCATGGTGGCATACACCCGTAATCCCAGCAGAATCAGGAGAATCTGGTCTACAGAGTGATTTCCAGGACAGCTGGGGCTACATAGAGACAGAAAAATGTCAAAGATGTCTTGATGGAAGCAAAGCAGAGCTGCAGCTCTGGTTCTGAGAGATGCATTGGAGACTGTATGTAGCGCGATAACTCTGTCCAATCAGATCAAAGTGCACAGTGAACTTGAGTATATTTTAGTGTATCAGATACATTCGCTAAAGAGGAAACTGTGTTATTTAGACCTATTGTTAAGGTTAATCCACTTATCAAAATAGATCTGCCTGTTAATATAGTATTTTTTGTCACAAGTACAACACAAACTACTCAACCACCATCATGTATGAAGTAAGTGGAGTCAACATTAGTAGAAAAACCCTATGTGAAATTGTATGATATTTATCCCTTTTCTGTGGCAAAAGTCAGAATAGTTTCCTCAAGATTTATGAAGTGTCTTAGTTGGATATGGTTGCAAATGCCTTTAATCCCAGCACTTGGGAGGTGGAGACAAGTGGCTCTCTCTGAGTTCAAAGCCAACCTGGTCTACAGAGAGTTCCAGGATAGCCGGGGTACTCAGGGAAACCTTGTCTCAAAGAAAGAAGAGAAAGCAAGGTGTAGTTAGGGTGTGTGTCAACCTTAGCATTTACACACGTCATTGATGTTGGCAATAGTTTGTCCAATTCCCTTTCCTTTCCTGACGATTGAGAGGCAACAGGAATGGCCACCAGGAAGCTGGCCAAGATGAGTGGGCTCTGAGGACAGAAGTCTTGAATATTAAATAGTATAGGTTAATTGACATCCACTAAATAAATGGAATCTTTTTTTTCCTTTCTTTTTTTTTGGTTTTTCAAGACAGGGTTTCTCTGTAGCTTTGGAGCCTGTCCGGGAACTAGCTCTTGTAGACCAGGCTGGCCTCAAACTCACAAAGATCCTCCTGCCTCTGCCTCCCGAGTGCTGGGAGTAAAGGTGTGTGCCACTACCACCTGGCTAATAAGTGGAATTTTAATACATTAATAAAGTAATAATTTTCAATCAACTTCTTATGTTAATGGACATAATTATTATGATTTAATTATTTTAAATCTCTAAACACACAAGCACCCAGAAGCTGGAGCTAAGGACAGAAGCCAGCTGGCAGGCACCTGAGCGCTAGCAGCAACAGCTGTGAGGGCTGGAGTCACTGGGGGTCGACTAGCGGGGGTAATAGCACTTCCACTGAGTTAAGACTGTGAAGCAAGTCTGAAGTCACCTGAATTCATGTACTGCCCAGCCTATGGCTGCCACACACTGTCTTCTCCAGGGGAAAGCACTTCTGAGCCCACTGTTAAAGCTGAGCACATGGAAGGCAAGCACCTGTGCTGAGTGCGCAGAAGTGGCAGCAGCCTACGAAAGCTCTGCCTAGACTGGAGCTCACTGACTGGAGTGTGGGCAGCGCCACAGGGTGATTAAGGGAAAAATGTGCAAGCGATTTCCGATCCTTGTTGGGCTGTTGTGGTTTTGGAAGATTGTACCTTACAGAAGCGATGTGAAGAGTGAACAGGAGGATTGAAGGCTGATTAATCTGTGCTCTGTCACTTCACTGACCAAGTGTGGCATCAGGAAGCTGTGCATTGCAGATTCGCCAGACAGCCTGTTCTTAGGTACCTCTGCATCCGGGCACACATACAGGAGTGTTTCATAGTTGCCTGTGTTGTGATGGCGAAAGCTGAAAGCAGACAGTTGTTGGCAGGAGGATGGATACCTGAATTGTGACTTTGTTGTGATTACGAGACACCCTGCAGCAGTAAGGTTACAGATGTGGCAAACTACAAAGCTAGTTCTACGTGCTTGGGTTTGCACGGTGTACTCCATAACCTAGGGTTGCTTACTTTGAAATTCTGTGTATAGTGTGGGAGAAGTAAAGGAATGAGCCATGGAACTTACCTTTAAGAAAATTTTAATGTAGATCTGATCAAATAAATTCACAAATTTAATCGCCAGTCAGGCAGTTTGAAGATTATGCAAATTGATGGTCCCAATAAGCAAATCACCTGGTTGCTGAGAAAGGAAGAATACGTTTAGCACTGAGCATCAAAAAGGCACTGTTCCTTAGGGCAGACTTTGAGGCTGGCTATGGAAGGCAGACAGGGTTTCCGTGGTCCCATATGTCAGAAGCAGAGTCTGGGCAAGTCCAGTCCAAGTGCAGGGTCACTGGCAGAGTCTGTGAGGGCAGCCAGGGAGTCGAAAGGAAAAGCAGGCCCAGGACAGACTTGAAATGTTCTCACAGCAAAGCTAGAGGGTTTGGACTGCTGTCCCATTTTCCTGGGAACAATTTATAGCTTAAACTTGGAATTTAAACTTACCGTCTCTTGGTACTAACTTAAAATAAATATTCTTTTAAGTAGATCATTTAAAGCAGGGAGCTAGTTCTGCTTTTTATAGCATTTCTTTGTTGTTTGCTCCCTCGGTCAGCCTGACCTGGGTGGGCATCATCCCTTTGGTCAAATAATCCTGGACCCAACAAGGAGAACTCAGAGCTGGCTTTGATTTACCTGTGGAAAAGCAGCTGTCTGAAGCGCCTTTATGTCCAAAGGACTGGACTGCCTGTCTGCTGAATGAAGATCCTTGTGCCCTTTGGAGGAGTATTCAAAATGCGTGCTTGGAAGAGTGAAAAGGGCTTGTTTTTAATAGGAACATACAGTACTCCAGATCCTCTCTGATAGTGCTAAAAGTCTTGTTGCTCGTCTCAGGCATGAGGGGCATGTTGCAGATGGTAGGAAATTGTTAGCTGAATAAAATAACTATACATGTATCCTTTACACGCATAAGGAACGTTTTCTGCGTAGTGTGAGTCCAAGTGATGTTCACTGTCTTTTTAAACTCAATCATTATTAATGTGTGTGCGTGTGTGTCTGTGTGTGTGCGTGCACTTGTGTGCGTGCATGTGCATACACGTGTGCTGGGGATTGACCTTGGGCTGTTAGACTCTCACAGAAGTCACTTTTGCTTGTGCAGCCGTCTCTCCTGGTGCAGCCGTCTCTCTCTCCTGGTGCAGCCCTCTCTCTCTCCTGGTGCAGCCCTCTCTCCTGGTGCAGCTCTCTCTCCTGTCTCTCACTGACGTCTCTATTTGAAGCAGTTGCCAGTTTGCTCAGATGGAGTGGAGTCTGCACACTGACTCAGGTGCATGCCTCAGAGGGAATAGGCACTCTGAGGTAGCTGAAAATCCTCTCTGTCATTTGTAGTGAGTGCCTCCCTTCTGGTCTCAGAATATCTTTTTACACTTTTTATCAAAGATTGCTGAAGTGAATTTGTTCTTTCATTATAAACCATGACTGTAAGTAGATAGGGCTCATAGTTAGAGAACTTGTCTAACTTGTTTGAGACCCAGGATTTGGTCCCTACCATACCCCACAAAAGACAACCAACCAACCAACCAAACAAAAACCTACATTGTAAGCACAAATAAAAGATGACTAGCATTTATTTCAATGTTCACAAAAATAAAAATATTAATAACTTAGAAAAATAATATACATGCTAAAGGCTACTTGTCTAATAAATGTCTTTTCGAATATTTTGGTCAGTGTAAGTTGAGAATGAGAGAGTGTATGTGTGTCTTAAATGGTTTCTGTTCTCTTTTTATAAGCAAAAGTGGTCGAAATCCCAGCTCACATACATGTTTGGGGTTGTAAACAGGCTGAGATTCGTTTGTATCTGTGCCTTAATTCTAACAGTGAGGCTTGTTGGATACAAAACTTCTTAATTTGTTTCAAACTGCATTGGATTTTTAGTCAATGCTAGTAATTTAATGAGATGGTGTGCCATCAAATTGTTAGAGTAAGATTTATTTATTTTTTAAAATAAGGTATTTATTTTTAAAAATAACGTATTTATTTTTATATTGTTTGCGTTGGTATTTTGCCTGCATGCATGTATATGTGAGGGTGTCAGATCTTAGAGTTACAGACAGTTGTGAGCTGCCATGTGGGTGTTGTGAATTGAACCCGAGTCTTCTAGAAGAGCAGTCAGTGCTATTAACCACTGAGCCATCTCTCCAGCTTCTAGTTAGATTTATTTTTACACTCCTGTTTTTTTCCAAGGTATAATTTGCAGTTGTTTGCTTCTGCTTGCCTTAGGTACCAAGAGTGGTCAGGTTCATAGGCACAAGGAGTAGAATGTTGTTTCTCAGCCTTAGAAGAGGGAAGACACGGGGAGCTCTTGTTTAATGATACAGACTAGGGTTGCAGATGAGAAAAGATCCTGGAGACTGGTTGCACAACAAAGTGAAAGTTAAAATGAACTGTGTGTTTAAAAGCAGGCTTTTATGTCCTGTGTGTTTTTATCATAATTTAAAAAATGTAAAAGGAGAGAAGAAAAGATGCTATTTGTAATAGTGTCGAAACCCATCCCATTCCTAGAAATGTACTTACCATTTGAGACCGGGAGGCTCTCAAGTACTAAAATCTGCAGAACATTACTGAGAAGTTAAATGAAAGGAGGCACACATTTGTTCCTGGGTGGCTCAGCCTTTAACATTTCCAGCCTTTCCAGATTAGCCTATGTTAGTGCAGTCCCTGACGAAGTCCCAGCACTTTGATTTTGCTGATATTTTTGCTGAGGTTTTCTTTTTTTTTTTTTATTGTGTGTGGTAGCACTAAAGGTGACTTTTTCAAAAGCTGATTTTTAGTTTATACAGAAAGGCAAAGAGTGAAGAATTTCTTAGGCAGTCAGGAAGAGCTGGCAGGCCACACTGTGTGACGCTGTACTGACTGAGGCAATGCTTACTTATTAAAACGTGATGCTTGAGTGGCAGCTGAAGCACCAGCTGTGTCTTCCTGGCTCCACCCCAAACCAGACTGATGGAGAACTCTGGGGCTGAGGCCATGGAGTCTGCATGTCAGCATGCCCTCTGGTTGTTTTTATACACTTTAAAGTCTAGGAAACACTTGAGTAAAGACAGAGGCTCTCCGGAGCAGCCAATGGGGCAGGTGGTCTAGAGGATAGCCATCGGATGTTAGAGGGGGCACTGCGGCACAGTTGACTTTACAATCTTAGATAATGTATATGGCCATATGGAACAGGTGTCTAACCTCAGGCCATCCCACATTTAAAAAAGTCAATTCAGACAGATCTACTATGTAAAAATAGAAGGCCAAGCTGTAAAGCCAGAGAGGTAAAATGCAGGAGACCTTAGGAGAGTTGAGCAGGTTTAATAAAATCCTAAGCATAGAAATGATAAACTGGACTCTATTACTAACGAGCGTTTGTTTTGTTAGTAGGGATTGAACCCAAGGCTCACTCATCACAAGCCAGTGAGGTCCACGTCCACACAGTTCAGAATTGTCAGATCCGTATCTTTACCATTTTGGGCACCTGAACAAGTAGCTTTTCTCAATTACTTCTGCCACTTCTAATGAACAGTAAAGAGCTCTGTGAGATATTCAGTAAATATGAAATCTAAAATAATTGAATTCAACTTGCTTCAGGATGCAAAAATAAATTCAACAAAGGAAAACATGGGCTCATCATGTTTTCGGATTTTGGAAGTGGCATAAGCATAAAGTCAGCTAAATTTCATCCATTTTTTCCTCCTTATGAACATAACATCTTAGTCTTTGAT
>NW_004949124.1:766768-779964 GCF_000317375.1 Microtus ochrogaster | reverse complement strand
ATATCCTTTGTGTAGAAGAGGGCGACTGATTTTTTGGAGTTGATCTTGTATCCTGCCACATTACTAAAGGTGTTTATCAGCTGTAAAAGTTCTTTGGTGGAGTTTGTGAGCCACCATGTGGTTGCTGGGAATTGAACTTAGGACCTTTGGAAGAGCAGGCAATGCTCTTAACCACTGAGCCATCTCACCAGCCCCTGATTCCACTTTTTAATGGTTGCATAAGCAATGGCTGGGCAAGTAGAGGGACTTAGGCTAGTTTAGAAAGAATTTATTTTTGAGACAGAGTCTCTTGTAACTCGGGCTGGTTTTGAAATCTATTTACAGCTGGAAATGGCCTTGAGCTGCTGACCCTTCTGCTTCCCGAGTGCTAGAGTTATGGAAGTTTGCAGTCCATGTGTGCAGTTGCTCCTGTTTACGTTGTGTTGGAGCTCAAGAACTCCTGCAACAGGGGTGCTAGGCCAGCACGCTACCAACCAGTCCCTTTGCAGAGCATCTTAAATGATTTGGAACCTTTCTGTGTTGTCATCTGCCACAGGACAGATGGAATTCTATGGAAACAGTTTTCAGAGCTGAAAGCATTCTCAGCTCAGCTCCTATCATCACTTATGAGAAAAATCAGGTCTAAGAGGTCTAAGAGTGGCAGACATCTTTCTCAAGGGAGCTAATGGCAGAGTTTGGACTGGTACCCAGGTCAATTTGAGTATGTTTTCCTGTTTTGTGCCAGCTCCGAATAGATTTGTTTTCCAACAGCTTGTAAGGTTTTATGTGGCATTTGGAGTGCAACTGTCTTAAAGAAAAACGAGTTTAAATTTCTGGGTTACACCACGGTGTGTGCTTAAGCTACAGATGATCTGATTTATAGTAATAAACATCTTTCATAGTAGCTACTTGTCATTTATAGTACTGTGTCCTTGCTCGGGAATATTCCTAGTGCTATGTAAGGAATGTTATAAAAATATTTGTGAGTTTTAAGTTTAAATTTACCCCCCCCCCCCACTTCTGGGGATTGAATTTGAGGCACTAGGTTTGCTATACAAATGTTCCACCACTAACACATACCCCCATAATTTGGTGGGTTTTTTTTGTTTGTTTTTTTTCTGTTAGTAACTTTTTCTGAGAATTCCATATGTAAGAACTGTATATTATCTCTTCTCTCTCTCTCCATTCCAGCCCTTCCTCTGCACCCCACTCCCTCTCAAATTCATGACGTCTTTATTAATTATTATTGTTACTTATATGTACATGAACATATACATTATGTTCACCTACAGAATCTATTTAGTATTGCTCCTATGTGCATGTGTTTAGGGTGACTACTTGGGATTGGATAACCTACCAGGGAGTTCATTCCTGGAGAAACCTGATTCTCTTTCTCAGAGGAGCCAGTGATTGCCTATGACTCTTCATCTAGAGGTGGGGTCTTGGGAAACTTCTCCTGTCTATGTTGACATGTCAGCTGGTAAGGTCGCCATGTTTATTCAACTGTTTCATTGAGATTTCATGGGTATAGCATCCTGACATATTTAGAAGACACTATTGTTGCAGAATATTTAACTATGCAAAGATGTGTTACATTTGTTTAACTATGAAAAGATGTGTTGCATTTGTTTAATTATGTAAAGATGTGTTGCTTTTTACCTTCTCTGCCTAAGGCACCTGATTGATCTCATAAAAAGCTGAACGGCCAATAGCAAGGGCAGAGGTATAGGTAGAACTTCCTGGCAGGGAGAGTAAGTAGGAGAAGGAATTTAGGCTGGGGGAAGAAAGAAGAGGAGATGACTGGGAGATGCCACAGGCCAGCGAGCCAGCCACAGAGGAAGCAGCAAAGTAGGGCACCCAGAATGAAAGAAAGTTCAAAAGCTCCGAAGCAAAATGTAGATGAATAGAAACAGGTTAAGTTCAGTTAAAAGAGCTGGTGGGACAAATTTAGGCCCATAAGGCCAAGCATTCATAATTAATAATACGTCTCTGTGTCTTTATTAGGGAGCTGATTGGTGAGCCAAAAAAAATTCCAACTACACATTGTTTCACATGAAGCTAGTGTCCTGGTTTTCTGGTTGTTCGAATTCTTCCACTCCCTTTTCTACAATAATCCCCGAGCCTTAGGTGTAGGGGTAATGTAGATGTCCCAGTTGGGGTTGGTTTCTGCATGGTCATTTATTATTTGCATTTGACCAGTAGTGGATCTCTGTAGTAGCCTCATCTGCTGCAAAAATGAAGCTTTTTTGGTGAAGGTGAGAATTAAATCTGTGGGTAAAAGGATAAGTTTTTAGATTACAGTCAGAAATTCTATTGGTTTAGAAAAAAATGGCAGTAGTGGGTTCTCTAGGGTCTGTGACCTCTCTAGGCACATGTAGTTGGCTAGGTTTACAGTACAGACTTGAATTCCTGCCTGTTGAGTAGGCTTTAGTTTTTTTATAAACGCCACCATTGTTCAATTATACTTGTGTATACCTCTCTGCCAAAGGCAGGCAATATGCCCAATTGGCTCCTTTTCTTCCTTGTGTACCTGCAGTGAGTTAAAGAGTTCTGCTCTGTACCAAACTGGATGCAGTATTGGAGAATCCCTGTGTGAAGATGGAGTCACTTAGATAAGGCAATCCGGAGCAAGGTAGCTGTTAAGCTGAGGCAGAGTTGGTCTTGTAGGTAGTGGGGTCATCACTGCACAGGTTCTAAATGGAGTGGAATTATGAGCCATGGCCTATGTGACCTAGTGAAGATAGAATCACTTTTCCCCTATGAATGTGTAGATTTGGGCAGTGGGTTGTTCACACGGTTTGGCTTGATTGTAGAAATATAAATTTAATTCTCTGCACAAGTCAGTAGCGCGTGTGTGGAGCTCCTGTTTGGTTTTCTCTTTCATTACCTAATGCTGCACATTAGGATTTATTATTACTATTATTTGGTTGTTTGGAACAGGGTTTCTCTGTGTAACAGTCCTAGCTGTCTTGGAATTGGCTTTGTAGAGCAGGCTGGCCTCGAACTCAGAGATCTGCCTGCCTCTGCCTCCCGTGTTCTGGGATTAAAGGTGTGCAACACCATGCCGGTTTAGGAGTGATTCTTACCTCAGGGCAGTGCTTCCTCGTGGCACGCTGACTACAGTGTGCATTTTCCTCTTTGGAGGAGAATTACCCTCTTCACTGACATCTCTTTTATGAAGCCTGCAGAACATCTATTTGTCACATGGCATTTTGCTTTCAGTGTTTAGTGGGAATATTTTCCTGATACCACATAAAAGTCTAAAAGGCTTCTCCTGTCCTCAAGTCCTCAAGCCTTCGGAGTGTAAAACATTAAGAGTTGGTGCACCCCTAAGCCTCTGTGTTGTGCGTACACTGTTCTTGTTGGCAAACTGATGGAGTAGCTGGGAATTGAGATGCCTGGCCTCTGCCCTGGTGGGTGACTTTCTGCACTTCGGCTAAGCATAGGAAGAGAGGCCCTGGAGGCCTAGAAGCACCCCGGGAGCTGCTCTCAGAGGTTTCTGAAGAAGCGAGGAGGAAAGGACTTCCCAGAACCAAATAGCTGGTAGAGTGGAGCTGCTATTCTAGTCCAGCCCTGGCTGGTTTGGAAGACTTTCCCTACTGTGTGTGCTCTGTTCTTGTTACTGCGCGTTTACAGATTGTAACCCCAGTGGTGGGTGGACAGGACAGTGAGTTCGCAGTGCCCCTGAGTGCAATGGTAGAGCCAGGTTTGCAGGTACAGTGCACTTTAAAATGTTGTGCATTTTAAAGAATTCCTTTTCTGATTGGGATGAGGCTCAGTGGTAAGAATGCTTGCCTAGCATGCATAAGGCACAGAGTTCAATTCTCAGCACTGTTGTGTCCTGGGAATTAATTTTTAAATGTCTTCTGTTTTGTCATTCGTGGTGTTATAGTGACAAATATTCCTGTTCCTGTTGGTAAATGTTTCCTCTTTGTGGGACTGTTAATAATGAAAGAAGGTTATATACACTTCTCTTAGAAACTGTATTTCGGCAATAGATAAAACATTTAGTTACAAAAGTTAGTTTAGAAGAAAAATTATTTAATAAGACATTGAATTAGGACACACATAAGATTTCTGGGTGCCGAGACTCATCTGCATTGCTTACTGCTGCCCCTGAGCCTGTGTGAACAGTTCCTGCCCAGAGCGAGGGCTCAGATGCATTAATGAACAACTTCAGGACGATCTCATCCCTTTGCTTTTCTTCTCTTCATGCGTTTCTGTTTCTCTCTTCACGGTCTCTCAGGTTCTTCCATGAGAGGTTTTTGAGAGTTTTTTTTTTTAATGTTATTCTGTTGTTTAGTTTTAGTTTTGACTTGGTACTATCATCAGTTTCTGAATGGTTATTATCTTAAATTATTCACTTGAATGTGCATAATTTCATTTGGAAAGTATTATGAAATGACAGAGTGTTGTTTTGGGACAAAATACTGCTATCAACTTTTGCTGTTATCTTAATTTTCCTAATTGTAGCAAGATTGATCTAGATTAAGGGTTAACAATTGAGGTGTCTTGAAACTAAGAAGGGGATCCTGAGAAGGGAGGAGAGACCCTTAGGAAGGGGAAGAGGAGAGCAATGAGATACACTTGATAAGATGGGGAGAGGGGACTATCCTGGGGAAGGAAGGGAAGCAACTAGAGAAGGATGGGGCCATAGGGAGAGCAGCGGGGCAGCAGCACATGTGTGTGGAAGCACCCTGGTGAAACCTAGTATTTGTATGCTAACCGAAAAAGTTATTATTATTTTTTTAATGAAAGGAAATAAAAGGCAAAGCCACTCATGGGTAGGATGAATGGTGAGTGGAGAAGGCAGGTGCCCGTAGGGGCAGGCAGGTGGTGGGAGCGAGTGAGCAAGTGAGCTGGGCAGGGGCAGTGAGGAGTTCTAGGCTCTGGTCACTAATATTTCATTGACGATTTTCTTGCTATCCTCTAATGAACACTGTGCATTAGTGGATAAATTTGACCAGAGACAAGCGTGTTTGATTTTTACCTAATAGTTCTTAAAGCTGACTGTACTTAAGCATTACCTATGGAGCACTTCAAAACAAAAAAACAAAAAAAACCCAGATGCCCAGATCCTCCTCTTCTCAGTTAAAGTTAAGCTTCCCAGTGCTTCTAATGAGCAGTCAGGCTGGGGTGACTAATTGGTCCTGACTAGGGTGCTTTCCGCACCTGGCTTCCAGAGACAAGCGAATGCTTGTTTAGAAACAGCCAGTGCACACCGAGGAAGGATGGCATCCTTTCAGACAGATAAACAAGCCCTTTCTTCATAATGAGCCTTAATGAAGGTTGTTGTTGGGATGGCCACCCAGGGCCAAATCTGCATTAAAGTGTGCCCGTTATGCCAAGCAGTCCCCATGTACCACCGTATGCTCTTTCCCTCAAACTGTCCCTTTGGTTCCCTGGTTCTAGTAAAGTTTCTGCCTGCGCTCTGTTTGATGACTAACTTTATTTGAGTTTCATTGTAGGTGAATTTCCTCAGGATGCCTCCTTTAAGAAAGCATTTTGTCTGAAGTTAGGGTATCTAATATTGAGGACGCTTTGCAGCTATATTCTCCTATGTTTAAACAGTGCTCTGTAAAGTGAGTTTTAAGAAGATGAGAGCCTCCCTACCCAGCTCCCACCTTTTTGTTTGCTTAGGTTGTACTTTTGGCTAGACTGTGGTTTTTTTGGGTGGGGGCGGGCACGTCTAGGAGTTGCACCTCTGGCTCACCCCTTCTTTCTTTGCCCTCTCTTTTCTTCCACCAGTGTTTACTGTCACAGCCAAAGTTCTGGGCCATTCAGACATCAGCCTTGATCCTCCGGACAAAGCTCGAGAGGGGAAGCACACGGCGAGTGGAACGGGCAATGAGGCAGACACAGGTACCGTGGCGGCACTCTCTCCCTCTGTTGCTGTAGTGTATGCATGAGGCACTTGCAGGGACGAGATGGCTTATCTTCCACTCATGTTTTGTCGTTACTTAGATTACAGGCTCTAGAATTTGATTTGACTGCAAAGTTCAGCTTTGTCACTTTACTTTGTAGCTGTGACCTCAGCATTTAACCTGTGTAACCCTGCATCTCATTTTATATCCATGCTGGCCTCAAACTCACTATGCACCTTCCAAACGCTGGGACTGGCGTGGGATGTCAGGCCCAGCTTGGATTGTGAATCTTGTTTTTGGTGTCAGATGGTGAGAACGTGCCTTGTGCTTTGCCTGGGGAGCACAGATTTAGAAGCAGAGAGATGCTACTCTGTTTCTCCTTAGGCCTTGCAGGGGTTGCCTCATCTTCTCATCCTGCCACATTAGTAAGGAAGCTGTATATTTCTACTTGAGGGACAGCACTGTGGAGCAGTTAGTGCTGCCTCTGCAGAGCAGTACTTTGCGGGGGGGTGGGGGGTTGTGTGTGTCTTTTTATTCCCTATTTCCTGAATTTTGGAAATTAGATCATGTGACAGGATGAATCCATGTTTGTCTAGTTTTCTGTCTTTGTTGAGCCCCTTAGCTCACACCCTGAACTTTTGCCAGTTCCTCTGATTCATAGTGTGGTGCTTCAGTGTTTGTTAAAATGACCACATCTCTCAAGAGTAAGGGAATGACTTAAAATAACAACTGGATATATAAAACAAAGGGTTTTTTAAATTAAAATTTTTAATTTCTGTAAAGATTGGTTTCCTTCCAACACTGTGCAGTGCTAAATGATGAACTGTTAAAGTTGGGGGGATGGCAGGGGGACCAGAAGGGGCTCCAAGGGAAAGCTCAGTCATGCCTGTTGAGGGACTGCAGGTGTGCTGACCGTCCGCGTGGGCTGTAACTTAGTGATAGGCGGTCACATTGAGGACTCCAATGACAGGCCCTGTGTAATGGTGAATTTTTAAATGATAGATACCAAAGTTAAGAAGAAAATGTTGCATCATACACGAAGGTAGATAACCAAAGATTCTAAAAGCCACAAGAGAGAGGAAATTACAAACTCAGGAGAAGCCGTTAAAAACAATCTAGTCCATGAAATCTTCTAGGCTGAGTGTTGTTGCCTATGCAGGTTAAGAGTGAGGTCAGATCATGCTGGGGAAACCTACAAAGACAACTGAACCAAGCTCTTGGGAAGTCACAAACTCTAGACCGACAGCTGCGGAGCCAGTATGGGACTGAACCAGGCCCTTTGCATGTGGGAGACAGTTGTGTAGCTTGGTCTAGCTGAGGGGCTCCTGGCAGTGGGCCAGGATCTATTCCTGATGCGTGAGCTGACTTTTTGGAGCCCATTGCCTGTGGTGGGAGGCCGTGCTCAGCCTTGATGCTGGGCTTGGTTCTGCCTCAACTTAATGTGCCAGACTTTGTTGATTCCCCATGGAAGGCTTTACCTTTTGAGATTAGTGGATAGGGGTGCGCTGAGGGGGAGGTGAGGAGGGCGGGAGGAGGGGTATGGTTGAATGTAAAATGAAATTATAAAGAGTGTAGTGAGGATAAAGTCAGTGCTTGTGGAAGCCCTGTTGACTGTAACGCTTAGGTTTCTAGCTGAGTACACAAAGCTCTGATGGTTTGGATGAGAGTGGCCCTCACAGGGTCACTGCAGAGTGCTCTGTTTGAAAGGATTAGAAGGATTAGGAGGTGTGACCTTATTGGCGTTAGTTGCTGGGGGGTGGACTTCAAGGTTTTAAAGCCCTGTCAAGCCCAGAGTCTCTCAGCACACAGAACAGGCTGTGGTTCTCAGCTGTTGTTCCAGTGTCTGCTTGAATGCTGCCATGCTTCCTGTCGTGACCACGGGGACTAAACCTCTGAAAGTGTAGGCAAAACCCAGTTACATGCTTTCTCTTACAACAGTTGCCTTGGTCACAGTAGAACAGTGACTGAGATGGTAGTCATACTGTCCCTTTAAAAAAAAAAGTATAGCTTTTTCTATTGTCATTCAGCTTTCTCAGCCTTATCAGAATAAAATCTTTTTGAGATATTTCTTGACTATTTTTGTTTTTTGTTTTGAAAACTATTCATATCCCAAGTCCATTTTTTGAATAGGTTGTTTTATTTTTTAAAGTTCTTTATATATTCTGGATTTTAGTCCTCTGTCAGATGATAGCTGGCAGAGATAGTCTTCTTCTCTGTGGGCTTCCTCTATTCTTGCTTGTTTCTTTACCTGTGCAGAAGAATTTTAGTTTAATGAGTCCCCACTTGCCAATTGCTGGCCTCAGTTCCTGGTCAAATGGGTCCTATTCAGAAATCCCTTTTCTAGGCCTCTATCCTGTAGGGTTTGGCCTGTCCTATAGGGTTTTCTTCTAGCAGCTGCAGCGTGTCACAATTAGATCTTTCATCAGTTTTGAGTGTTTTTGTACAAGGTCACAGATGTAGGCTAATTTCACTCTTCTGCATGTGGATGTTCAGTTCTTGTACCATATGTTGAAGATTCTGCCTTTTCTCCAGTTTTTGTTTTTGACATCTTTGTCAAGTTTTGGATGGCCATAATTATGAGTACTCAGCTATGAGTCCTCAGTCGTATTCCACACAGCTTCATGTGGTAACTGTTGAGCGATCCTAGCCCATGGAAGCACAGTTCCTTTGCAGTCCCTCAGACCTTCTGAAGGTTTAAAGGGACCCGAAGTCAGAAAGTTTTAGGAGTACTGACCCAAGACATGACTAGGGAAGGGAGGTCAGCGTGGTCACCCGGCTTCCTCAAGGCTGTCTCTGTTGGTTTATCGTCACTGTGGAAGCTGAAGAGAAGCCCTCTCTCTCAGGATCCCATTAACTGCAGCAGCTGAGCTCCCAACTCCCTTTAACCTCAGAGGCTGAGCATGTTACTGCCTATGGCAGGTCCTGATTACTGTGTTGGGGGTTTGAGTGCTGTAAAGAATGGTCAAATACTAGTTTCAGTGTTTCTTCAGCAAGAAGCTGCTTTTCATTTCACAGTCTGGTCATTGTCGTTGTGGGGATGAGATAAGATGTAGAAGCTGCCAGCGCGGCTCCTCTGTTCCAGTCCTGGGACTTTGACCTGGATTTTATTTCTCACAGGTGCCATTTGCTAATTATTATGTAATTCTGGTTCAGCATAGGCTTAAGTTTATTGAAGCTTAATAAATTTTAATTCTATTTCTTTTTAGCATGGGGATTTTATTCTTGAGAGTCTGAATAAAACTTGGCAGTCTGTTTGACTGATCGATTTGTAAACCACTGTCCACTTCAGGCTCCTTTCAGAAAGAAAGCTCTTTTACCCAATTGTTGATATGTTTGTTTAAGTGCATATTTTAATTTTTTAATAAGTCCTGTCCTGCACACACAGACATGTACAAAGATTGCACAGCAAAGACGATCAAAGGTGACCTGGCAGGTGATGAGTCAGCCCTTTCAGATTGTCAGCTCGTCTCTGTTGGGCTCAGCAGCCCCAGACACTTTGATATACTTCTAGTGAGAATGGATTGCTGTCGGTGAAAGGGAAGGCCCTTTGGGACCAGCCGCTCCTTTGAAGATGTATGGCTATACTCTCAGATGTAAGCACACTGTGTCTGAATCATACCAGACCTTGTGCAGAATTGTCCTGCATACTAAATCATCCTCTGGGTAACTGTAACTTCAGTCTTGATCTTCTGGAGGGTTTTCTGGGAAATTCTTTCCTGAAAAAAGGCACCAAAAGGAAGAGACACATCTTTACATTTGGAGGTTTCACCCTCCTATACCCATTCCATAGAGATACCCTCTGACTCATGAAACTGCAGCTTCTGGAGATGTGGGCATTGTTATTGTGGGGGCTTGGGAGCTCTGTATGCACAAATACTTAGCTTTTAGAGTCAGTTTAGGAGAAATGACCTTAAAACTAAGTTTTAAAACTTGAAAACAAGCCAGTTCTAGTGGTATGTATCTGTATTCCCAGCATTTGGGAAGCTGGAGATCTGCCAGGGTTACCACTGACTGAGGGGGAGACCCCACCTTTGGACACCTGGCTTTGCTAACAGTTAACTAACTTACCTTAAATGTCTGAAATAAAACGAAGTTCTTGGGAACTGAAGGTATGGCTCAGTGGTTAAGAGCACCAGTTGCACTTATAGAGGACTTGGGTTTGATTTCTTGCCCCCACATGGTGGTTCACAACCATCTGTAACCCTAGTTCCAAGGGATCTGATGCCCTCTGAACTCTGCAGGCACTGGGCACAAAAGTGGTGCACATAAATCCATGAAATGCAAAACCACTTGGGCATGGTCTCTTAATGGCTATTGGCCAAAGGAGCTCCACATAAATAAAATAAAGCTACACAAATTAAGATTATTTTAAAACAACTACAAACCCACCACAGCTTTCTTGAGAAAGCCATCCTTATAAATTTGCTGGAAGTGCAAGAATTATTTTAAAAATCCTTTCAAGGATGAATGCCTCTGGTTAAAGGATCGCTTCCTTGTGTAGACCTGGAAGAGAACTCAGGTCATTGTAAATGTCAGCCCTGCTTTCCCTATTTCCTGTGCCTGTGAGAACTCCACTCTGTTTGACTATGGTAGCATTTTTTCAGAACTTGCTAGAAATGAGCTTGCTCTGAAAAAATCTAGTCACCCACTGCTGCCAGCGAGGTACCTTAGCTCAGAGAGTCCACACCTTCCTGTGTAATACCTCCAGCTGGAGACCAAGTGTTCAGATGCATGAGTCTGTGGAGGATGTTTCGCATCAAACCATGAGAGGCTTTTGTTAGGATATGTTTGTAAATTAGCAAATAAAAAGAGAATACTTTGAACTCAGTGGAGAGAATAGCAGTGTACCACCGCCCATTTTTGTGTATGAGTTTAATGTTCTTAGTTTTACTGGTAGCTAAACCTTAAGTCAGCAAGAAGTATACTTGTAGGAGAGTAGAAGATAGCTGTTAAATTAATCTCTACCCATGTGGAACCAATTCAGCTTTTGTAGGGTGCTCACTTAAATGGTTCTCAACCTGTGGGTGGGCCGTGACCCCATAGGTTGTATCTCAGATATTCCGCATATCAGATAATTTCAGATATTTACATTATGATTCATAGCAGTAGCAGAACTACAGTGATGGAGTAGCAACAAAATAATTTTATGGTTGGGTGTAGAAATAGGAGCGGCGGGGCTGCGTCCCCAGCACCCCAGCCGCTTGGCTAGCTTATGCCCCATAATAATTACACGGACACTGTATTCATTTAATCACTGCTTGGCCATTTCTATCTAGCCTCTTCTAGGCTAACTCTCGCACCTGGACTAGCCCATCTCTAATCATCTGCTGTAGCCCACAAGGTGGCTTACCAGGGAGATTCTAGCCTACGTCCATCGTGGGTCGGAGCTTCATCGCGTGTGCCTCAGAGAGCAGAGCTCTCGCCTCTGCCTGCAAGAGTGGAGCATCGTGTCTCTCTGAGGCGTCTGCCCCCGAGAGGAGAGCTGTCGAGTCTCTGAGCTCACTACCTCTTCCTCCCAGAGTTCTGTTCTGTTTACTTCTCCCACCTGTGTTTTAACCTATCAGGGCAAGCAGCTTCTTTATTTAATTAACCAATGACCTTCCTCCATCAGTTGGGGTCATCACAGCATGAGGAATTGTATTAAAGGGTCACAGCATTAGGAAGGTTGAGAGCCCCTGCTCTAGATAGTTCCATGCATGTTGGCTCTGTTATCTCATCTGGTGTACTTGGCTATTTCAGAGAGCACCCAAGTCCATCAGACACAGATACCTATGTCGCCCAGAAGCATCTGAAATGTACAAACAATTATTATTAAGTCAAGAACAACTTACTGAGTACTTAATGTTCTTTAGTCATATCATCAAACAACATGGATTTTGTTGAAAATAAAATTTCACATGTAACTAGGGTTTGGTAAATTGTATGATATTACTTTTAAATTTTAGATTATTAAGTAAAAGCTATTTTTTTTCTTTTTGAAAATGTGGTATGTTGGTTTAAAAAAATGCCTTTCTTTTCATGAAGGAATTCTGTGATCTTTATTTATGTATTGTGACCATATGTCTTCAGCCAGAAGTTGCTGTTTGTTCTTTGCCCTTCCTCCCTCAGTGAAATAGCCCTGGCTAGAGGCATGCAACCTTTTTGCTATTAAGTTTCTGTGAAGCTAGGCCAGGGAGCTTTGTCAAGATGGTTGAGGAGTGTGGTTATGTCTCAATTTGTTCGGACTGAGTTTGATTGAATAGAATGCCCAAGGAGTTTGTTCTGACATGTGAACTCATTCTGTGACATACTGAACCAAGTGGTTCTCCTCCCTCACACATGGCAGAGAAAGAACCACAGCTTCAGGCTGTTGTGCCAATTAGGAACTGGCCCGTGTTTAGCTCTGTGGTACTTACTGTTCTCCTCTCTGTAATAAAATACCCGACTAAGCAGCTTTATTTTGTCTCCCAGTTGGGGAAATTTTAGTTGATCATGGCAGGGAAAGCATGGTGAGAACAACTCAGTCTGTGTTGGTGGTAGTGTCAGGCAGCACAACTGTTTCTCGTGACCACCCAGGATGCAGAGAATTCTAGAGAAATCTAGATCAGACTTAAAGGCAGGTATAACCTTCCAAAAGTCACTCCTGGCCACCTGCTGCTGCGTGCTAGCGCTCTTCCAATATTGCACTTCATAGCTGGGGACTAAGTGTATTTTCGAGCCTTTGGGGCTCGAAATCAAATCATGGCAGGATTTTATCAGGTTAGATTCCTGTCCTTACCTTTCTTCTGAGGAAGTTTATTCTTGATTCTTAAATTTATTTTTAATTTTGTAAAAAAATGAAACAACTTGAAAGCAGATACTAGTAACAGCCTTCCATATCTTCACGTGTCAGAGAGTGTTGTTACATGCTGCTTTGCCAGCATCCTCAAGTACAGGAAAGACCTTATCCCACACCACAGCTTCCTATGTTAGAATCAGAAAATTAAGAAGGACATGTTAATAATAACTCGATCATTATGTGAAAAAAGGTCACAATAATTCACAACTGAAATTCTGATGCCAAGCCTGGCATGGTGGGGCACACCTCTAATCCCATCACTCAGGAGGCAGAGGCAAATGGATCTCTTGAGTTTGAGACCAGTCTGGTCTACAAACTGAGTTCCAGGACAGCAAGGGCTATACAGAGAAACCGTCTTGAAGCCTCTCCCAGGAAAAGTCTGTAGTTAGTCCAAACCTACTGACAAATCAGAGGCAGGCAGATGGCCGTGGTAATGGGGCTGTCCATGTGTTTGTCTGGGATTCTAGACTATGTCTGAATTCAAGTTGACATTTTGTATGTGAGCTTTCTTTGATGACTAGTCACTTGATGACTAT
>NW_004949124.1:763398-766668 GCF_000317375.1 Microtus ochrogaster | reverse complement strand
CCAGGAAAAGTCTGTAGTTAGTCCAAACCTACTGACAAATCAGAGGCAGGCAGATGGCCGTGGTAATGGGGCTGTCCATGTGTTTGTCTGGGATTCTAGACTATGTCTGAATTCAAGTTGACATTTTGTATGTGAGCTTTCTTTGATGACTAGTCACTTGATGACTATATAGTGCCAACTTTTGACTCTGCAGTTGGCTCAGGTTCCTGTTTTCAGAGAGCCATCCTGGTCATCTCATCTGCTTCTTGCTGTGTCTCTGGGAGCTGTTTTTCATTACCAGATTGGGAATTTCAGGCCATCACAGGAATTCAGTTATGTGGCTCGCAGTGCCCACTGCACTGCACAGATGGTCTTGTGTGAGTGGATGCCCACCCTTACACCTCCTTTGCTGAGGGATGAGAGTACCTGTTTGTAATTGGATAGAGCTGCTTTTTCTCATTTCACATGGTTGCTTCTCATTGTCAAAACAACATCACGTTGGAGATAAGTACAATAAAGAACACTTTTTCTTAGAAAAAAATGAAAATTTTTTAGTGAGAAGACTGGATCGTTGAAAGATTTATTGTAGGAAATTTTAATTTAAAAATTTCCTGGTAATATTTAAATATGAATGTTTATAGAAATACTGATTAAATTTCAAGTTTTTAAAATACTTAAACTCAAAAAAAAACTTCATACAGCCTTTTGCCTTGACCAAATGACTGGAGTTCTTTATTTATATGTGTATTTTAATGATTTTTATAATAGGAACTTTGTTTACATTAAAATTATTATACATATAGACTGTGATTATGGTATGTGTTCTTAGGCTCTTGCAGACCAATTTGAAGACAAAACTACATCTGTACTGGAACGTCTGAAGATTTTCTATTGCTGTCAGGTACCCCCTCACTGGGCTATTCAGGTACTTCTGTTTGTCTTCATTTTTAACTATTTTAGTGAAATCAGTAAAAGCACTTGGGGAGTTCCAGTTGTTTTAAATTACCGTTTTGATTAAAATGGTAATGGATTTAAAAACGTTTTGAAATGGTTTTAAATTGGTAGTAGGTAGGATCTTAGAATTTAAGATAGAAGAATCATAAATACTTTTGTTTTTTTCATGAGTTTAAGTTTCTTAAGAAAAGGTTTTGATATAGAATTAAGCAGGGGTGTGGAGAGCGGGAGAGAGAGAGAGTGCTGGTTGGGAATGTGCTTGGGCTTCTCGGGAGAGTTGTCTGCTTTCACTTTCAAAAGGACATTTTATAGTAACCTTTTAAAGATTTATTTTTATTATGAGTGAGTATACGTGTGTGTGTGTGTGTGTGTGTGTGTGTGTGTGCATGTGCAGATGATCATGGAAGGCAAAAGAGAGTGTCCAGAGCTGGGGTTGTAGGTGCTTGTGAGCCAATTGACATGAGGCAGGGAACTGAACTGTTTGGGTCTTGGAAGATCAAGAAGTGCCTGTTAACTGCTGAGCCATATTTCAAGCCCAGCATTTTATATTCAAATATCTTTAAGGCTTTTCTACGAAACAATAAACCTTTGAACCTTTTAACAGTGTTTACAAAAGCAAATAAAAGGAAAGCATTTATTTGACACTTTATGTTTTGTGATATCCCCAACTGTTCTCTTTCCAGGGTGCAAGGGTGACTGGGGGAGCTCCTAAAGTCCCAGACTGAGCTAGCATGCAGCCTTTGTCCTGTGATTCTTAAATGGGAGCTGAATTTCAAAGAGCAGTAAAGATGTATTCAAAGAGAAAACAATTCAGAGACCACTGACCTGAAACCAGATCTATTCAAAAACATCAGTTTCTTTATTTTCTTATAATATTTTTTTCCATTCCTGTAGGATGGGCAACTTAAAACATATTCTACTTATTGTTGAGTGTATTGTTTACTGGCCCACACCTACTTTGCTTGCTCATCTTGATCTTCTAGGGCCTGTGGAATTAAGTGACTCAGATTACTAGTCTGTGTCTGAAACAAGTAGGACTGCTTGAGACAGAGCCTGAGATGCCCTCATGTGGAAAGAGGAAGCACGGAGGCTTTAATGGTGCCTGCATTGCTTCCTCAGAGCTTTAAACACTGGTATGTGGGATGTGACTTTTGCAAATCAGAGCTTCTCGTGGAAGGAATCTTTAGATGAGAAGGAAATAATTGACTTTTTTTTTTTTTTTTTAGTTCTGAGATCTTAAAAATCTGATGCATTGAGTATTTTGATCAGTTTCTATTTTGTTTTTAGTACTTCATTGCCTGTAAAAAAAACTTACTGAAGTAAGTGTGGTTCTCACAGATTCCTGGGTAGTAGATGTTGAGTTTTGTAAATGATGTTTGTATTACAATAAGCAGCCCTTTAAAAGGCAGGTTGGAGTTACTGGGCAAGATGGATTTGCTTCCTGTGGAGGAGTGTTGATGACTCTCATTTGTCTTTCTAGCGCCAGCTTGCAGGTTTGCTCTTTGAGTTGGGATGTACCACTTCAGCCCTTCAGATATTTGAGAAGCTGGAGATGTGGGAAGACGTGGTCATCTGTTATGAAAGGACTGGGCAGCATGGGAAGGTACGTGACAGGCATGTCAGCGTGTGGTGAGCCCCTTCTTCCTTCCACACGTCTCCATCACACCTTAGAAAGCCCGCTTCTGATAGTGTTTGCTCCAGTTCCTCCTTTCACTTAGGACTTTGCAGCATTTGCTCTGATTTATGTTGGGCAGCTTATTTCGTGTCTGTAAAGAGAAAAGCAGCCTGCAGTTGATATAACATTGGCATTTAAGAAAGAATAATAAAAGCTTGAAGGTACTGCATGTTTTGATCAATTTTTCTATCGATTCTTCTATAGGACAGCTTTGAAGTAAACTACCAGGGATTAGCTTTAACTGTCTTTGGCATGCCTGACGATTAGAGGCTGTGGACATGGCGGGGTCATCTAGGAGGCTGAGTCTGTTTGAGAAGGTCTATGTGATCCCTGTATGAAGTGTGTGATGCAAATTTAACTCCACTCTTAAATTGGGCCAACAGAGAAAATGTACTGTTTGCATCTGTTATAAACCTGTTGTTTCCTCTCCTCATACGTGAACCATATGTTAAGGCTTCTGTCTCTACATTGTGAGTAGCCATAAAACTGGATACACTGAAATCATATGTTGATTAAAACAACTTATTTTTATTTTATGTGTATGAGTGTTTTGCCTGTATATGTATGTGCACCATGTATGTGCTTGGTGCCCACAGAGGCCAGAAGAGGGTGTCAGATCCTCTGGACCTGGAGTTACAGGTGGTCATGAGCCCGTACATGTG
>NW_004949124.1:752423-763163 GCF_000317375.1 Microtus ochrogaster | reverse complement strand
CACCGCCCGGCTACCCTTTCTGTTGTTATGAAGACGAGAAACAGTGGTTCAAGTACAAGATTTTCTTATATAGCTTCCCAATGTGAGTATTAAAGAACTGTGACAGTTACTTGGATTGATCAATGACACTGACATGAATTGGTCAACGACAACGACAGTGAAGCTCTTTGAGTTGTTCAGTGTAGGGAGAAACCAGCAGTGTCACCAGGAGATTCAAGGTCCCTTTCATAGGTTTTTAGTCTTTCAGATAAAAGAATTTGGAGCTGGCTTACTGTCTCTACAGGTAAAAGCAATTGCCCTTGCGAGCCTGGCAACCTGAGTTCCCCTGAATCCACATAAGACTGGGGGAGTGAGCTACCGAAGTTATCCATTGACCTCCTCGTGCATACATGTGCAATAATTAAATATCAACAAAGCATTGAAATGGACTCAGGAATACTCAAGGACACTTCTATTGGAGCTTGAGAATAGAAACCAGAGGAGGCGAATTGGAGATCTTAGCAGGTGTGGAGGAAGATGGAAAAGAGAAAATGTTAAACTATTTAAGTTAGAGGTCGGGAAATCATGTATGGTGGGGCTGCTACCAGCTACAGATGGACCTCGAGTGGGGGTGGGGTCAGGGAGAGTCAGATTGCCTGCAGAGTGAGAAGGAGTAGGGTTGGGATTCTGGCCAGTGTCTATAAAAGGGAAAGAAAATTATACTTTGTGAGTTAGAACTCAGAACAGCAGGTTTGGCAGGGAGTCAGCCAGCAACCACATTGACTGTGTAATGGTGGTGGTGGCTTCTGGGGTATCCAAGTAGTTAGCTCGTTTAGGAGGGAGTTCTCAACATGGTGCCAGTGTCACCTCCGGTGTATCATGATTATTCTCGTTTGACTCCAGACTGTCCTCTTGAGCTCATAAAGCAACATTTCCCCCCTAGAGGTTAAAGGAAAACTCCTATTGTCTACCTCAAAGGTATCACTCACTGGCTAAACCCTTTGTGAAGGAGGGTGCTGACTCTTGACCATGATATTTGTGTCAGATCATGTCACCATGTCTGTACTCAGGTGTCTCAAAGGGTCTTCATATGTGCAAGACAGCCACCCTTGTGGAAAGGCAATCGTATGGCGGGAAGCTGGCATTGCTGCATTGTGTCCCATGGTGCCTGTGAAGCAGCTGGCTGCAAATGGCCCTTCTTAGCACCCTTTCCCAGCAAAGCATTCTTTTCCAGCAGGACTCAAGGTTCTGTCAAGATTACATGATATCTTGATCCTGGAAAAGAATGCACTGCTGTCCTCTCATTCTCTCCGACTCCACACCACAGAAGATTCCCTCTCCTTAGGACTCAGCTCGGGCTACAAAGTCTGCCTCTCATCACCTGCTCAGCATGGCCTGATGGTTAAGGGCATCTTCTTGGGACAGCTACCTGAATTCAGGTGTGCACTTGCTGTCATGTCAGCCTTGTGATGTTGAGCAGCTTGCTGTATCTACCATGTCTGTTTCCCAGAAGCACACATCTGCTTGGCTTCTAGGTTTTCACATGGTAATGTGTATGTCCGGTAATGTGTATATTCAGAGTGGTACTTACCTAGCCGTGCTTCGTGAGTGTTTGATGTGGTTCCAAGCGTGTGCCTGTTTGATTTGGTATCTTTGAAGTGACAGCATTATCTGCAGTCAGAGATGTCTTCTGATTTCAGTCAGTCCATTGACTAACCTGTGAGGTGACCCATACTTGTGTCTGTGCAGGCTGGTTATAATGTTCTCCATGTCACTATTTCAGTGGTATTAGCATGCCATTTGTTGGGTTTAATTGCCATTTAAAATGAAAAGATGATCTCAGTATGGTTTAGCATAGAAATAAAAAGCTGTTAAATTAAAACCAAAACCAAACAAAAAAAAAAACCAAAATAGAGAAATAAATTTGGAATTTGTGAAATATACATTTGCCATTCATTGGTGAAGTTTTCAGAATTTCACTGGCCTTTTTTTTTTTTTTGAGGCAGGGTTTCTCTGTGTAGTCCTGGCTGTCCTAGAATTTGCTTTGTAGACCAGGCTGGCCTCAAACTCAGAGATTTTAACATTTCTTTAAAGTAATAACCAAATGCTTTGTGAGAACTTAAAGGGGAAGATCCTCAAAATAGATGAAGGCTAGGTGTGTTGGAGCACATCTTTAATCCCAGCACTCAGGAAGCAGACACAGGTGGATCCCCGAGTTCGAGGCCAGCCTGGGCTACATACTAAGAGCCTGTTAATTTTTTTTTAAGTTTTTATTCATTTTACATACCAACTACAGTTCCCCCTCTCTCCCCTCCCCCTGCTCCCCCATCACATACTCCCTCCCCCCATCCACTCCTCAGAAAGGGTAAGGCCTCCCATGGGGCATCAACAAAGCTTGGCACATTCAATTGAGGCAGAACCAAACCCCTACCCCCTGTATTGAGGCTGAGCATGGCATCCCACTATATGGAATGGCCTCCAAAAAAGTCAGCTCAGTTACCAGGGATAGATCCTGGTCCCACAAACAGACCAGGCCCGCATGCAGAGGGCCTAGGAGGATCTCATGTTTTGTTTCAAACAAAACAAATCAAATCAGAAGTTGATAAAACTTTGTTTTGTACTAAACTATATAAACAGAGATTGCCATAGAAATGCCCAACAATGTTCTGAAGGCAGAAAGAATTGTTAAACTTTACTGAATAGATTAGGGGAAAAATCAGAGCAGCCAGGCGCTAGTGTGGATTATTCAGAGCATTAGGTCACGATCAAAGCACTCTCCTCTTTCATTAAGAATTTGTCAATATTTTTTAGCATTTATTGTCTCAAATGTTTGTTTAAAGAAGGAATGAGTCATCACCTGGCGGTGGTGGTGCATGCCTTTAATCCCAGCAAAGGCAAGGGGAGGAGCTCTGTGAATTCGAGGCCAGAATGGTCTACAGAGCGAGTTCCAGGAAGTCTCCAAAGCTACACAGAGAAACCCTGTCTGGAAACCCACCTCCCTCCCCCCAAAAGAAGGAATGAATGGGAGATTGAATATCCTAGTTCCCAATCTCATGGAGCTCCAATCTCATCATCTTACTGTGTAATTCTTTTACATTGGTTAATAAATAAATAATGGCTATAGGTAATATTATTACCTTTAAAATGGTAGTTTTTTAAGAATTATTTTTATTATTATTTTATGTATATGTATATGTGTATACCATGTACATACCCAGAGTCTATAGGGGCCAGAAGGGTGCTTCCGATTCCCGGGGGTTAGAGACAGTCATAGACCACCATGTGCGTGCTGGGAATCACACCCAGGTTCTCTGGAGGAACAGCCAGTGCTCTTTACCACTAGGCCATCTCTCCGGATGATATAGTATTTTAGAAATTTGTTTTGAGTTTTTTTTTTTTTTTTTTAGAAAATTAAGCAAGTTGGTGAATCACAAATACCCAAAGCATGCTTGAAATAAAATATTAGCTTAATTATTTTTAGAACGTATGGGAAGCTGAGATGCCCTGATTGGGAGAAAAGCATCCAATGCATCCATGCACATTAGGGAAGGCCTTGATGCTTCCCCTAATAACTGTAATTTTACTGCTTCCAAGATTTGTGCATGATCTTGTAAGAATTATCTTAATGATAAATGCCTCTGCTTCTAAATATTCTTGGAAATGTACATATTTTAATCTTTAGAAATGTAGTTATTTATTTTGCTATACATTTTTGTAACTTACTACCTAAAAATGTCATCTTGATTTTTTTTAAAATTCTTTTTTAGATTTATTTTTTACTTTATGTGTAAGAACATTTTGTTTGTGTCTATGAATAAACAGCACATGTGTGCCAGGTGCTTACAGAGGTCAGAAGAGGGTTTGATCCCTGGAACTAGAATTATGGATACCTATGGGCTACTGTGTGGTCTCTGCGAATTAAACCTAGTCCTCTTAAAAAGCAACAAGTGCTGTTAACCTCTGAACCATCTTACCAGCACTTACCCTAAATTGGTTTTAAAATTTTGTCTCATAGAAGCCTTGTTCGTTTTTTTTTTTTTTAAGATTTGTTTATGTTTAGGTGAATTCATGTTTTGCTTGTGTGTGTGTGTGTGTGTGTGTGTGTGTGTGTGCACGCGCGCATAACCGGTGCCTATGGAACCAGAAAAGAGTATTTGATCCCCTGGAACTGGAGTTACAGGTTGTTGTGAGCCTCTCTGTAAGTGTTGGGCACCAAACCCATCTCCTTTGCAAGAGCGGCAGGTGCCCTTAACTGCTGAGCCATCTCATCAATCCCCCATCCCTGCTTTTCTGTTACATTTTCAGATAATTTTAGCCATAGACCCTAAAAAAAATCTTGCTTCAAGTTGGAAGCAAGGGCTTTCTTTCTGGAAGAGTTGAGCTTCTGTCTTGACCATGTGCTGGTGCTTTTTTACTACATTTTGATTTCATTAAATATTTGAAATTTTAATCCCTGTATTTTCTGCTTGATGGAATAATTAGTTTTTTTTATTAATTTATTTATTTATTGAGGATTTCCGCCTCCTCCTCGCCACCGGAAATAATTAGTTTTTAAAAGGCTAATTTAGAGAAATATCTGAGTCTAATTATTCTTGTGACACCCATGTTTACTCCTTGTTCTTCTAATTTAGAATACTGCTAGCAGACAGTCCTGCTATTTAATGGCTGTTGGCAAAACATCTAAGATTAATTTTGGTTGAGCCTGGGATCAGAACTGGTTCTCATCTGTTAGCATTAGTTTTTCAGATACTGTCCTCCAGTTGATGGCACGATCTCATTTTGTCGAGCAAACCTAATTTGGTCTCTACATAAGAAGCAGTGACTGAGCTGACATCGCCTGGAGGTGAGAGTGTGGGGAGAAGTGAGGATTGGCCCTCATTTCCTACAGGAAACCAGGCTTGCCTGAGGTCATTTGACTGCATTTTCAAATGACTGCAACCGGGGACTCTTACCATTTTAGGGTACAAGTGGTCGTGTTACTTTGACAGCAGCGGAGTCTTTTCAGTAGTCAGTTTAGTTTTTCCGGGGGTGGGGTTCCAAGATAAGAGTTCCTTTATGGGATTGTGAGGTTCCTTTTAAGTCCTTTGCCAGAGCAGTGACTGACCACGGCAGTCCTGCCCACCAGTCACTCCCAGGATGGAGAGTGAACGGTTGCTCTGGCTGTTCCTCGTGGCCTCATCCCTCGTATTCTCTTGTCTGTGTTACTCCCAGGGCTCCAGGAAGATGGTGCTCCTGTACTCACCTGGCCTGGTGGCATGTTCTTAGTTCAGCTTCAGTGTTGATGCTCTTGTGTCTGGAGCTCTTGTCCCTCGTCGTAGCTACCTCTCGCTTGTTCTCTGGTTCTCCTTTGGTGTTTACAGAGCGTCTGGCCTCTGCTTCCTCTCCAGATCTACATAGCCCTTCTCTCAACGTTTCAGTTCCCAAGACTACTCTACTATCCCATTCGCTGGCTCATTTCCTCTGCGCTATCCACTCTGTCTGTGCCATTTAGACACCATAGGTTCCACACAACAAATAGTTGAAAATGTACTAGGAAGCAAATATTACGGTTGAACCCTCTTTATGGATGACTGACCATTTGTTCTCAATAGAGTACCCACCCCTACTTCTGCTTTAGCTTTAGAAATAGAAATGGGAACCTTTAGGAATTCCAGTTTTCACACAATGATGTTAGATAATGCAGTTCCTAAGTGCTTCTCATGGATTATTCTTTACTTGCTTGGTCTGTAATTATTACATGCGACTTGTAAGAAACTACAAAATATGAATTGGTTTTGTCAGTTTGTCATACTGGTTAGCGTCGGTAAATGGCAGATTTTGTCTCCTGAGAGCCATTTCTGCTAAAGCTTGTCCTTTCCCCACACCTGCCTGCCTTCATGGTTACTGTTACTCTCTTAAAAATTAGAGATTAGGTTTTTAAGGCAAAGTAACTGAAAATGCTCCACAGCTGGGTAATACAAATAGGAGGTGACCAGCTAATCAGATAACTAGGCCTGTTTTAAATTACTCCGTTTTATCTTGGACTTGGAGTGTTTGTGTTGGCAACCACTCTTAGAACAACCCAGCCAGGGCCTGGTGTTGTCACACACATAAATGTAAGAAGCAATTAGTGAGGAGCTGGCTCTGAGTGTGTTGCTGGGAGAAACACCACACAGGTCATGAGGCTGGGAGGGTCCAGCCAGGTGTGGAGCCTCTGTCTTGTATGGCTCATGTGAGCATCTTCGTCCTTGGGTCGGGGTGTAGAGCACTTTCCAGCAGGTGTATCCATCTCTGAGAGCTAACTTACACAGTGAAATCAGCCACGTTTGTTCTCTGCTTCAGGGAGACAACTGGAATCAGAGGAAACCGCTGTGTGAGTCCCTGCACATCACGTGTACTGTTGAACCTGGACACTTGCATGACTCTTTAACTCAAGCTTGTTGCCAAAGGCCACTTCTTTTTACCTTTTTTTTTGAGTTGTTAAAAAATTGTACTCATATGTATGTGTGGTGTGTTCATGTGTGTGTGCATGGATGTGCATGGAAGCCATGCTGTGGGATGATGCTCTTGTGCACTGTAAAGATTTGTCATTCATTTTGGTTTAATAAATGTTGATTGGCCAGTAGCCAGTGAGGAAGTATAGATGGGGCAACCAGGTGAAGAGAATCCTTAGAAGAGGAAAGGCAGAGAGACAGAGGAAGCAAGATGAGAATGCCTTACCGAGAAAAGGTACCAAGCCATGTGGCTAAACATAGACAAAAATTATGGGTTAATTTAAGTTGTAAGAGCTAGTTATAATTAATATAAGCCTCTGTGTATTTCTTTGGGACTGAATGGCTGTGGGACTGGGTTGGACAGAAACTTCCATTTACAAAGCCAGAAGAGGGTACCAGATCCCCTGGAATCACAGACAGTTCTGAGCTGTGGTCATGGGTACTAGGAGCTATACCCCAGACCTCTGCAAGAGCAAGCGCTCTTAACTGAGCCACTTCTCCAGCTCCTTAGTAGCACCATCTTCAATTCTTGACCTGTCTCTTTTCCATCCCTTTAGTTGGTTGTCTGTCATTTCTGTGGTCCTCAGAACCATCACAGTCTACGCTTGTCTCCCATCATCAGTTTTCGCCGGGAGGACTTCCCAGAGTTGTTGTTCTGCCAGTTCCTCTCATTGTGTGCTGACCAGATGCAAGGCCAGATGAGGCTTCAGTTCCTCCCATTAATCCACAGTAGTCACAGCTCACAGCCAAGAAGACTGTTTGAGAATTACTTCTGACTAAAGTATAGAGAGAAAAACCTGGAGTGTTTCATCTCTTTTTTTCTTAGAAATTGAACTTTTATCCATATTCCTTATCCCAAACTCAAGGCCCGTCAGGGTGTTGTCTAGGATTGAAGGAGTAGGGTAGGGCCTCTCCCTTCAGTCTCAGATTTCCCATTTAACAACTTAGAGCAACATACTGTTTGTTATAAATGTAAATGAACACTGAGGGTCCCAGGTCGTGTGCTTGTCCTCCCTGTGGTCAGTTCTACCTGAACTATACCAGGAGTGGCAGGATTGGTCCCCAAAGTACTAGGAGTTTATGGTCTGGATTCGAAGTTGCAAGTTGACAGTTTGTGGGTGAATGTAGGCCAGCAAGATGTTTTGTCTGATTTTCACAGTGTTTGGGAAAAAAAAATGAGAGTAAAAATTTAGGTTTTATCTTTTAAAAACTCTAGATTTTTTGGCTTTCCTTCGAGATCCAAAAGATGAAAACAAAACAAACAAAGAAACCAAAACAATCCCTAAACCAAGAGCCAAAGCAAAACCCAACAACCAAAGGAAAGTGGGGTCCAAATCCTATGTTGTGTACTGTAGTGTGAATTCTAACTGGGCTTAATAATAAAAACCAGAGTCAGATGTTAGGGGATGAAAACTGAAAGATCAGAGAAGCAGAGCAACCAGCCACTAGTTCTTACCTCTATGAAATCCTCAGACCGAATTGGGGAATCCTCAGACTGAATGCTGTCTATGAAACCTCAGTCTGAATGCCTTGAGCTCCTGTCTCTTCCTACTTTATATTCCTCTCTCCGCACAACTGTATCACTTCCCGTCTCCACTTCCCTGGTGCTGGGATTAAAGATGTGAGCCATCACTGCTTGGTGCTGTTTTTCTTTTAGACTGAGTCAATGTGGGTAGCCCAGGGTTGCCTTGAACTCACAGAGATCCATTTGCCTGTCTTCTGAGTGCTGGGATTAAAGGTGTGCACCACCACTCTGTGGCACTCTGATCTTCAGGCCAACTTTGTTACAGCTCAAACAAAATATGTCTACAATGTACTGACTAGATAGTGAGGGTAGTGGGGTGGATCTTTCCTTGGGAGGGTCACTTTACAGCCTCCCTTCACTGTGTCTCTGGGCATGTCACAGTGCCCCTTGGACTAAGCAGTATAGTTTCCCTATGTATTATTTTAACTGTAATTTCAGGTTCTGCTTAAGTCCTGGCTGTAAGTTTATGTTGAGATTCACTGTTTATATGTAATTTCATTAAGAAAAGTAATTGTGTCATGTAAAAATAGAATAGATTAATAAGCATCCTTTGCATATGTGGGAATATAATTTTATCTTCTTTAGTAGACATTTAAGTGACAAGTTTTCTTTCCTGTATCTTTATAAAAATGTGTATTCGAGCTATGTGTCATCCCAGGATTGAGGAGGCTGAGGCAGGAGCAGGCTAGCTGAGTTTGAGGCCAGCCCAGGCTACAGAGGGAGACCCCGTTTCAGCTCCTTCCCCTGGTCACTTCACCACCAGCATTTGTATTTTCCTATAGGGAAGAGCAATTTGTAGGTAGCTAGGAAGCCGCACTCCGAAGACTCCCAGCTGATCACATTTCCATCCTGCAAGATGATGTCGCAGGGGCTGCGCATGGTGTCCAATTTAGTGGCTAAGTGAAGAAGGAAGGATAAAGAGGCTGAGCAGACCAAGGGGTGCAGTGTGACTAGCTAGAGAAGGGAATGTGTACTGCCTTTGAGCGCTGCCCTGGGGAAAGAGAAGGAAGTGTCAGAGCTCAAGGAGGAAGAATTAACTTATCTAACACAAAAATGCAGGGCATTAATTTGAGGGAAGAGGTCAGTCCAGACCAGGCAGGGTCACTGTTCTGGTGTCCTCCCCTGCTCTAGGAAGCTGCTTCACTCTGACCCTCCACACCCATCTTCCAGTTAATAAAACATCCACAGTTGATGGAACTTGGCAGTGACAAGTTACATGCCACTCACTGTGACCCTGGTTCTTCTAGAGTTTCGGTAGGGGAGTTGGAGGCTGAAATAAGCTGCCAATCCTTGACCCTTTAGCATTCCTTAATGTGCACATTTTCCTGCTTTCTGCTTCCTCTTGGTTTTGTACATTTATTTTGTCTCCTTTACAAAGGTTGGAAATGCTGTGTCTTAGACTCTAGCAAATCTGCAAGTCTATAATGCAGTGAGTGTAGTCAGAAATGGAATATATTTTAGTAGAGTCATGTTTTTTAATCAAATAGATACTGTTAAGGTTTGATTTGATGTTATGAGCTTTGGAGTCTACTTTAATGTTGGGTATCTATAGAGTAGAGAATATCTTACTAGCTTTGGTATTTCTGTAAGGCTAATAACAGTATCTCCTCATTCATTTCTCTCTTTTTAAACCTTTTTAAATGTGTGTGTGTGTGTGTGTGTGTGTGTGTGTGCATACAAGTACAAGTGCACAGATGTGGGTCTGTGTGTGGAGGTCTGTGTCTCTCTGAGTTTCTTTTCACATTGTTTTCCCGAGGCCGGGTCTGTTGAACTAGGAGCCCATGGATCCCGACTGCTTAGCTACAGTAGCAAGTTTGCTCCAGGGATCCTGGCTCCACCTCTAAGTGCTGGGATTACAGTGGCCTGCTTTTTACTTGGTTCTGGGGATCTAACTTGGACCATCCCCCAACCTCTCATTTTGAATTTTAGTGGTTTGAGTCTTTAGAATCATTCTTTTGTTGGACGTTTTTCTGTCTTCAGTCTTATCTTTGTTATTTCATTCTGTCTGCGTGCTTTGGGTTTAGCTTGCTTTTTTTTTTAAATTTATCCTTCCTTCCTTCCTTCCTTCCTTCCTTCCTTCCTTTCTTCCTTCCTTATTTATTAGTTTTCTGAGACATGGTTTACTCTGTAGCTTTGGAGCCTGACCTGGAACTTGCTCTGTAGACCAGGCTGGCCTTAAACTCACAGAGATCCTCCTGCCCTTGCCTCCCTTGTGTTGGAATTAAAGGTGTGTCCCATCACCGCCTGGTCTAGCTTGTTCTCCTTTCTGATACTTACGGTGAAGATGAAGTTATTTGATGGGTATTTTTTCTTTATTAGCATAGGCTTATGGATCCACAAATTTTCCTCTGCACATACTTTCCCCATGTCCTGTAAGTTCTAGAATGTCTGTTTTGCTTCCTCTCTTGTAACGGCGTAAGTGAATGCAGACAGATTGTAAAAATATATACAGCTTTAATGGGGAAATAGACTTACAGACCCACAGGTTCCCACGGAGAACAGGAAAACAGAAGGGGCAGCAGGCTCACGCTTGCCAGATTTATATGTAAACATTAGCCTGAGGTGAACACGCCCCCTAATGGGCTGGGCTTATCCCTACATCTCCCCCTTTTGTCTAAATAAGACAGAACTAAACCAAATACAACTATATACAATAATAACAAATAACAAATATAACAAACAATATTGAGAACAAAGTTTTGCTAAACATTCTATCTCAAGGAGTCTAAATAATGTAGAGAGTAACTACAATTATATAATCTT
>NW_004949124.1:750078-751561 GCF_000317375.1 Microtus ochrogaster | reverse complement strand
GTGTTGTGTTTTTAGGGCCCAGTCAGAGGGCTACGAGATTGGGACGTGTAGCTCTCTCAAACTAAAATTCAAGCCTACGTCCCCAAGCCGCTCGGGGCGGGGCAAAAAAGGCCCCACGTTGGGCGCCAAGTGTAACGGTGTAAATGAATGCAGACAGATTGTAAAAATATATACAGCTTTAATGGGGAAATGGACTTACAAACCCACAGGTTCCCATGGAGAACAGGAAAACAGAAGGGGTGGCGGGCTCACGCACACCAGATTTTTATGTAAACATTAGCCCAAGGCGAACACGCCCCCTAATGGGCTGGGCTTATCCCTACACTCTCTAGGTGCTGTAATTTCCTCTTTGACTCATGGCTGCTCTGGAGTGTGTGTTTAGCTTTTGCATGTTTGTGATTCCCTTAATCTGATCACTGCGATTGCAGTCCTTTTAGACTTACTGGGGCTTGTATCATAAGCCATTAGTACATCCTGGAGAATGTGTATGTTTTTAGAGGGCTGTAGATGCTCTTGTTCGTTGGGATATTTCTTAGGTATCTTTTCAGTCAGTCAGCCAGTAGCATTACTCATGTCTTCTGTTTCTATCACTGGGTAGTTTTCTGTTCATTATTGCAAGTTAGGCAAAGTCTCCGTATACCTTTGCTTCTTTGCTCATTTCTCTTGCCTGTACTGTCTGTGTTTGCTTCATGTAATTTGGGAATGTATTGTAGATACTACATTTATAACTGTTACATCTTCTTGGTGGAATGAACATTCTAACACAAAAGTGATCCTCTCCCCACCCCCATTAACAGTTTTTTTCTGGAGGTCTATTTTGTCTTATTAGTGTAGCTACCCTAGCTGTCTTGGTTACTGATCATCCCTTCCCAGACTCTTTTACTCTCAACCCATCTGTATGTTTAGATCTAAAGTGTGTCTCCTGTAGATGACGTCTTAGTTGGATAATTTTTATTCTTTTTGTCAGTTTCTGCTTTTGGTTAGCGTATTTAGTTCCTTCATACTTAGTCACTGATAATACAGATTTATGTCAATCATTTTTAATGTTTCATCTGTTCTTCAATTTTTTTTTGTCACACTGTTATTTACCACCTCATGCAGCTATGAGATTTACCAGTTATCTTAAATTGTTTTCGAGGGCTTCTCCCTGAACAAGCTGGGAGTTGGATGAGATGCACGTGGGCTCTCCAGCCTTCATTCCTTAGGCAGATTTTGAGAACAAAGCTTTCAGGAAGCTCTACACCGGGTGGGCTCCCTCTGTGGCTGTCAGGCAAGATCTGACTGGGGCTGCAGCCTTTTGGTTTTCCAGGATACTACAGAGCTGGAGGAGGGGATTGGCACGGCCAAGTTACAGTGCCACAAAGCCGGCTCTTACCTTCCAGTGATTGTGGTTTGTATTATTGCTTGTATGTACTTGGTAACTTTGAGAGTGCTAAGAAAGCTGGTTCTCCTTCTGGTTGCTCTTTTATGGTGATTTCAGATA
>NW_004949124.1:743359-749728 GCF_000317375.1 Microtus ochrogaster | reverse complement strand
CTTCTTTTTGTTGTCAATCCAAGGAATAATATTAAGCCTGGAGAGAGATTTCTGCTTTTCAGCCTTGTGTCTTGGCTGAGAAACATAAATTTTAACTTTGTCTCGCATGGCTAATATCTGTGTCTCGGGATCATGATAGGGACTGAGGTAATGCATTTGCCCACTGATGGAGTGACTGAAAATAACCTATGTGTCAGCATTTAATGGAAAGACACAAAGTGATGTGGATGTAAAGGTAAAAATGCCAACCAGGCTGTACCCTCGGGCTTGCTTTATTTATGGAAGTAGTGGATGTTTGAATCCTTTTGGGACTAAGGGGTTTCCTGGAGCTAGGGCTTGTTTAAATGTGGGGAGTTCTAGAAAGCCTAGAGGTTGTGAGGTGAGAGTGAGAGGCTCGGGGCAGGTCTTTCAGTCTGTGTGAGCGCTGACGCTGGTAGGGAAGACAGACCTTGAAGGGGAATCTGAGAAGCCAGGTCCTTTTCCACTGAAGTGAGACCATGAAGGGGAGCTTGAACAGAGGTTTGTGGGAATCTTGGTAACTCTGTAGCTGGCAGCCCTGTGAGCTCAATGGGAGACCCTCACAGAGGGCCTGGGATTGCTTTGAGCAGCAGGGCTCAGAGCTAAGATCAGCCAGGCTCATAGCTGGGAAGATCAGCCACACATACAAGGCAAGGGCTAGCTTGGCACTGTTTTTGCCCATGACCATGTTGGCATGCAAAAACCGTTGCTTCATTCTGCTTGTAGTTAGTTCCAGCAGGTTCCCCTCTAGTCACTTCCAACATGGAAACAGAAGCAAAGGAGATTTTAGGGAACCTCACTGCTAGTAGGTTAAGCACATTGACAGGACGTAAATGCCCAGGTAAGGGTTTAGCCCTTTGACTTGGGGGTTTCGTTATCTGGAAGACAGCAAACTACCAACAGATGCTTTGTATATTATCTCACTCAGTTAAAGAAGAGTTCTGACACAGGCAAACTTCAAACCACTTATTTCTTTATCGGAGTTTGGAGCATATAAGATTAAACATTTTATTTCACAAGCCTTGTATCTTGTGATCTTAATGACCTTGTATCTTAATGACCTGGTGTTCTGAACACAGTACCCAACAGAAGCAACTTGAGGTAGGAAAAATTAACTTTCATTTAGTTTCAGAGGGATTCTGACCACCATAGTGTTGGAGGCATGGTAGATCTTGGCAGTGTGGGGCATGACAGGCATAGTGTAGCTGGAGCGGTGTTGGGTGTGGCAGAGGCACAAGTGTCTCACCGGGAAGCAGACTGATGCCAGATCAGGCTGGGTATCCCCTTCAAAGGCCCCATTTGCTAAAGGTTCCAAAATAGTGGTTATAGCTGGGACAAGTGTTAAAAACAAGAGCTTGTGTGTAACATTTTAGATTAAAACCGTAACTGCTTGTTTTTAGTTAATAGGTAAATTCCTTGAGGGTAAATCATGAAGATAATTTTTTTTATAAACTGAACATTTTTTCATGATATGCTGTGGTATAAAACAGTTGATTTTCAGTTGGTTTTTGGTTGACATTGACACAGTTTCTTTCTTAGTTTCTTGAATTCTGTCAGTATTGTATCATCAAGGCCATTGGCTGATGTGGTCTGATGGGTTGATAAGAAAATCAAAACATGAAGTTCAAGTCATTCTCAGGCAGGCTAGTACAGTGTGCTGTCACTGTGCTCTGGTCTGCCAGTATGTAGCTATTGGATAGACAGAAGCATGTTTTCTTTATCCATATCTGTCTTTCAGGGCCAGGACTTCAGAAAAGAGATCATATCCTGGACAGTAGCTATAAGCAGTACAACCCCTGTATTATTTACAATAATTCATGGTGTTTTCCAGGACCCAAACATATTCTCGGTGTAAATGAGTGGGCTAACTGTACCCTACATGTGTAGTACCTTTGAAGTTTAGACAGAGCCCTCTGTGGCTTCCGTAGATATACAGTGCTGCTGGGACCATTGCTTGGCTCTCTATACTGCAGTCACACCCCTGCGGGCTTCTGCTGGCATGGGCTCAGATACTTACTAGGCTGCTCTGGAACAGACTGACACCTACGCATTCTTTAAGTTCCAAAAGATTTCCAGTAACCAAAAACTAATTCTAAAAGAAGAGATGTTGCCCTTTTCCTAGGATACAAATACATAGTAATGGGTATGTTTACTTCTTTATAGCTAACAGAAGAAAAAGAGTTTTGCTATGCACCTGGTACATTATCACATGGTATCTTCCTTTTTTATGGAGTTTAAGAGACTGAGTCTTTGAAGATATTTAGGGACAGGAGCTGGGTGAGAGATGGCATCTTGAGTAGAAACTCAGATACTTTTTAAAGTGTTCTATAGAGCAATGTTGACCTTCGTTGGCTGCCTGTTTGCTTTGATTGTGATTAGTCAGCCACCACTTGCAATCCATGCTGGGCCAACTGCTCTAGTGTGACTTTGGCTGGCTGTGTCTGTCCCAAATCACTATGCCTATTTTTGCTTGCAGTGCAATTGACAGGTCTCTGCCACCGTGGGTCTCATCATCTCCATTGTAATCTGGAAACCTGCAACAGCAGAAGTACTCCTGAGATTTTCCCTATTTCACGGCACATTTGTTAGGCCTTTGCAAGTATGCTCCTTCTCCCCTGTGCACTGTTTCTCAAAGGCAAGATGAAGGGATCAACTGCTAGGCCCTGGATGACAGTGGGGTGGGTGAGCAGGTTGCAAATGATAAATTAATAAATCTCTATTCTGAGTGTTGGATTCCTTCTTTCACATTACATGAGGAATTCCTTGTATCTCAACTTGCTTAGTTTCTGGCCTCATTTGAGTCCAAGTTTAGTCATGTAGTTGAGCACATTATTCCCAGATGAGAACCATCCCCAGCCCTTTGAGTTAGCATTGTGAGTCAGAACTCTTCTAGGGCTCAGCCTGACTTCAATTATGATCCCATTTGTCTCTGGTTTCACACCTCTAGAATCTTTTTGATCCCAAAGTTTTCTCTGCATAAATTAAAATCTTTGAGTGCCTTCTAAATGTGAATTTATGTCTAGAGGTCATGACCGATAGGATGGTGGAGGTGTCAGTCCTAGTGTCTTAACTTGGATCAATCTTGAATAGTTAGGACTGTTGCTTCTGTATAGGACTCAAATGAAGTTGGAGAATTTCTGTTCCTTGACTAATCCAAAAGTTCCTGAGTCTAGTCTTTGATGATCATTGGTCTCTGCTTCTGTCCTTGATGGAGTATCAGGTACTCAGCTCACTCTCCTGCATTCCCTACTGCCTATGTATGAGTTTACCCAAAACATAGTGTCTTAAACCCACTGAAGTCTCCCCTTAAGTCGTTTTGTGTCTCCTCTCTGTTTCTGTGGGGCAGGAGTTTAGGGAGGACTTGACTGGGCTTTGGGGTTTCTCAGTAGTTAGGATTAGGTGGTGGTGAAGGGTGTTTCACAGGGTTTTAGGACGCTCATGCCATGAGAAGTACTGCATACTTAGGAGAGCTTGAAGCCAGCTGGAGTTTTTTCCTCATCTCACCACTTCTCTATGTTGTTTCTCCTCATGAATTAGTGGAGGAATAATGAGACTGCTTACACGACAGCACAGGGCTCCACCCCAGCACCCAGGAAAAGCTCCCAGCTTCGAAAGTGTTATCTTTGCCATAGTCCTAAGCCCACATAGAGTACTTGCTAAAGAATAGTAATAATAATGATAATAATAATAATAATAAAAAGATGTGTAGCTAAAAGTTCATTGAGAAAGTAAAAGCAATAGAGTGAACCATAGTGATTAGCTCTGACTTTTACACAAAACTAATGAGCCCCAGTCTGCCCTATCTGTGCGTCAGCAGTCCTGTCAGAAGCACCAGTCTGACAGTGACAAGGACAACAAGCCCTCTGAGGCCATCGGGAAGTCCCTCGTTCTCCACCTTGAGGATGGAAACAGTGTCTAGTGAATCCACTGTCTAGTGAATTTGGAAGAAGCTGACTTACCTCTTGCTGGTGCTCCTTTATAGTGTCCTGTCACTCAGTTCACTAAACCCTGTGCTTGTCGGTGCTTTAGTCTGAGGCACCAAGAATTCTTTCTTCTCTGGGTGTCATGGACTGCCAGTGTTTGTACACTTCACAGTCATGGCATCTTCCAACTCAACAGATGAGCTGCGGACAGAGATTTCCAGGGAGACAGTGCCTGCAATCACACCCGTACCGAGTGACTATGATATTTATTGCAGATCACAGACACTGCTATAACAGGGTAGAACAGAAAGGAATTTTAAGTGAGTCAGCTTTGGAATTTCTGGAATGGCGTGGCACAAAGTTTAAATGCCGTCTTGTCAAGAGAAATGCTTTAAACCACACTGTAAGCGTATTTCACCAAAAATGGTGCTGCCACTATCATGAAGTTTTAGTTAAGTGTCTGTTTTTATAGATCATAGAGTTTTGATCAGATACATTAATAACCATTATATTATTTGTGAAGAGAGGGTTTATATTCTAAAATGTTGAATTATAAAACTTCATGTTTGTTTTGGCTTTCAGGGACTTATAATTATTTTACCTAGGAAACTGCTTAATAAATTTTGAATCCATGTCTGGAGTAAGGCTGGACAGTGTATAACTTTCCTGTACTATATCACAGATACAAAAGTGCCGACATCTAAAGACACTTTCAGAAGTGGATCCCTTATTTAAAAGAGTCCACAAATTAGATGATTTAGTAATTACAGATCTGTCTAACTTACACTAAATCTAATATTCAGACTTTCAGTTTGCTGATGATCAGAAACAGGATGGCAGACGTGGGTGAGGTAAGCTGAGGGATGCGTAGTTGTAATACGCACAGAATTAGCCTTACTTGATCAGGTGGTCGTGCATTATGAACATCAGTCCTTAAATTCTGAAGCCAATGGGCTGTTTGGAACCACAGGTGCCTGCCTGGTGTTGATCTTACCAATCAGGCTGGGTGTACCTTTTGCTCCACCTGGACAGAGGTTGGGGTAAATAAGGAGAACGTCGTTAGTGTCGGTCTTTGGTTGAGCGTTTGCCAGTGGTAGACAGGTGTGAGCGTAGCAAGTTGTGGCCGCTAGAGCTGTGGCTCCAGGTAAAGCCTTGAGGATCAGGCTCCTGGCTCTGCAGCTCTTGTGTAGGCCCGGGGACAGGGCTCCCTTAGCCTTGCTATTTCCAGCTCTAGGCCTTGGGCTCTTACAATTAGAGCTATAGGCCTTGGGAGCTTACAATTAGAGCTCTGAGACCTTTTGGGTCTAAAGGACTGACAGCTCTCTGTGGCCCATCCAGTGACTCCTGCCTGCACTCCCTCTTCTGCCTCTTTATAACCCGACTCCCACCTCAGTTCCCTTCCTTTCTACTTGGCATTGTCTCCTTCGGCACATCTGTGTCCGCTCTTCAACAACATAAATAGAGACTTCGAACCAATAATGCTGTGGGCCGAGGTGAGGTAAAGACCCTTCTCTAGCAGCAGCAGTGGGGCCAAGCAAAGCAGGGAACGTCTTGAAGTGGACCCTCCTGACAGGCAGGCAGCGCCCCAGTACCCAGGGGATCCCAGGGCCGTACAGCGGGCCCTGCCTCCCCTGGTTCCTTTTCACTTGCTTTCCCTTGGGCCTTTCTCAGGCAGCCTGTGCTCTCAAGCCTTAAAATGACAAGTAATTGAAAATACACAGACTATGAGATAAAAGTTGTATGTGTACTAAAAATAGCAGTCAGTCACAATTAAGTGATTTTACTGTTTTTGTTGTTGTTCCCAGGCAGAAGAAATCCTTAGGCGAGAACTGGAGAAAAAGGAAACACCGAGTTTATACTGCTTGCTTGGAGATGTCCTGCAAGACCACTCCTGCTACGACAAGGCCTGGGAGCTGTCACGACACCGAAGTGCTCGTGCCCAGCGCTCCAAAGCCCTCCTCCACCTTCGGAACAAGGAGTTTCGGGAGTGTGTGGAGTGCTTTGAACGCTCAGTGAAGATCAACCCCATGCAGGTGAGACCTCAGAAAGCCTCCGGCTCTTCAATAAATACAGTAACATGTAGAAGGCATTATTGATCATTTCAGGAGAAAATGTCTAGATTTATACACGCGCAAATAGATCAGAACATTGAAAATATATTTTCTGTAGATATGTATGCAGGTGCACTTGCCTTTGGGCCTGTGGGAGGGCAAAGGACAGCAGCAGGCGTCAGTCCTTCGGGAGCTGCCGTCCTTGTTCTCGCATTCGTTCAGAGCCCACTAAACAGGCAGTGTGGACTGCCTTTGAGCTGGGGATCGTGTTGTCTGTGCTGTCTGTGTGGACTGCCTTTGAGCTGGGGATCGTGTTGTCTATGCTGTCTGTGTGGACTGCCTTTGAGCTGGGGATCCTGCTGTCTGTGTGGACTGCC
>NW_004949124.1:736990-742505 GCF_000317375.1 Microtus ochrogaster | reverse complement strand
CAAACTCAGGCCCTTGAGCTTGAACACTTTACTGATGGGAGCCATCTCTCCAGCCCCACGTAAACAACTTTATAAGGTTTGAAAAATTAATGCAAAAGGTGTCTAGCTCCTTAACTTCCTGGTAAATCTGCAGGATAGGTCCTATCTCTAAGGGGAGATCCACCTTATTGATACCCAATGATTCTCAGTTGGTGAAGTGATTGCATAAGAGACCGTCTTCTCTCTCTGTGTCAGACTTTGTATTTGCTCTCATTTCACTGGTCCTGGCACCTGCACATGCGCACTGGTTTGAATAATTCATCTGGTGGAGACTTCAACCCCTTGCCTGTGTGTAGACAGCAGACGCAGGGAGTGTCTTTTACACTGAAAACATCAATTTGTCTAGAATAGGGGAGGCTGACCTTTTGGTTCCTCAGGGTCACACACAAGATGGAAAAGAACTTTCTTACAACACACATTAAATCTACAGGCAATAATGAAAGCCTATGAAAACAGGTCTGTACAGTTTGTGTGACAGACATTTGCTATTATAGATAGGCAGCAAGTCTGTCACAGACTGATCCTAACCGTGCAGCACCTTCAGAGGGTCTTTTAAGGTTATTGAGCAGGCCCTGTTTGTAACCACTAATAAAGAAAATGAACATATCTAAGTCACAAACTTTGTGGGCTTTTAAAAACACATAAATGTGACAGACAGTTACAAAGGAACATAGAACATTGCGTCTGACAACAGAATGTGTCAGTATCTGGTTTGGTGGAAGCAGTTGCAGTTCTTGGTCAGCTCTAAGTGCTCATCAGATAGCTTGGTTCTCATGGGACTCTCGGTGTGCTTTGGTGAGAACAGTTGCTCATGTGGGCTGGAGAGTTGCTCAGCTGTTAGGAACACAACATGGTGCTCTTGCCGAGAACTGGAGTTCGGTTCCTAGCAACCATCCGTAGCTCCAGTTCCAGGGGACCCAATACCTTCCTCTGACCTCCTCAGGCACCAGCCATACACATGGTGCACTTACATACAGGCAGGCAAAACACTCATGCACATGAAATAAATACACCAAAAACGGTTTGTAAAGTAGTTGCTCACAAATCTAGGTGTTGCCATAGATGACATGAGTAATTCATGGTGTTTAAAAGTCAGGAAAACACATGGTCACATTTTTTTCTTTAAGATGAATGTTAGGTTGCAGCTTTATGTGTAAGTTGGCAGGTTACATAGATTCGTGTCAATTGAAAATGGAGTCCTGAATATACCAAAATACTATTTTCATGGAAATCCCAAAATCTGTGTTTAAATTCTGTGTCAAATTGAGAAGCAAAGCTACATATTTTGTTCACAGGATAGTATTTAGCCCATGTATCAGGATGCATAAAATTGTCTGCCTTAATCTGGACTTGTTATACTTGCAGCTTGATACATTGGTTTTACCTCAAAGAAACATGCTTAACTCATTTAAGTGAGTGGTTGAATCCATGGAAAATGACAAGTCTATAAGCTAGGTTTTGTTGTCAAGTTCTGGTAACTTTTGTTTTCATAACTACAAGCAATGAGGGTGAGTTGAAAATCATGAAATCTTTTTGATATTTGACCTTGATTTAGCCATTTTATTCCTGAAAAGTAGTGATGTTGCCTAGACCTCCTCCCCTCCCCCTTTTGTTTTGTTGAAAAGAGCGTGGGCAGTTTTAAGGAATGTAATTGATGATGATTTAATCTCTTGTCCCTTATGAAATTCACAGTCTTAATAGCAATTTTTATGATGTTACCCATTTGTATTGTTCTCTTGTTTACGCTTTGTTTATTTATTTGTTGAGGCAAGGTTTCTCTGTGTAACTCTGGCTGTCTTGGGACTCACTTTGTAGACTAGGCAGCCTTGAACTCAGAGATTTGCCTGCTTCTGCCTTCTGTATTCTGGGACTAAGAGCATGTGCTGCCACCACTTGGCAGCTTTTACCCTTTTTAATGCTTTTGACTATACATTTTTTGATGTACTATGCAGTGATGCTTCATTGAATGTGAGTTTGGGGACAGTAAATGTATCATCTAATATTAATTTTCTGAGGCCTTGATTTTTGCCTACCATCTGCAGGACACCCCAAGTAATTAGCCAGATATGCTGATTCTCTTTGAGCCAGATCAAAGAGGATCACCATAGCACTCCATTTTACTACTTCGCATACATTTCTTTAGCTGTGCCTTTAATGGCACTAAAAGCCGTTTCCTCAGTGTCACCATCATTGATACAGATGGCAAGTTGCGCCCTATTTGTGGCTCTAGTGTTGTCATCCACCCAGAGAGGAAGTGTGTATGTACACTTAACTTCGTGTGATATTGCAGTGCAACTTGGTGAGTTACAAAATTCACACTCAAGAATTAAACACATCATAAAAAATCAAAAAAAAATCTCATAGTGCTGTAAGAAAGTGTATGATATTTGTGTCAGGCCATATTTATAGCCATCCTAGAGCTCATACAGCTCATGGAGTAGTCCTGATTGAATATTGGCAACGGATCTCCACAAACTTTCATTTTGTGAAACTGGGATTCTTAAGTCCATTGGCAAGTCCCCATTTCCCCTTCTTCAACTTCTGGCAGCCACCATTTGCTTCCCTTCTTATGGATTTAACTATTCTACACACTTCATAAGAGCAGAGCCATTCAGTATTTGTCTCTTTTTTCTTATGTGTATGGGTGTTTGGCTTGCACGTGTATAAGTGCATCACATGTTGTAGTGTTGGATTCCCCAGAACTGTGTTTACAGACATTTGTGAGCTAACCTGTGGGAACTGGGAACCTAGTCCTGTTCATCTCCAGGAGCAGCCAGTGCTCTTAACTTCTGAGCTATCTTTCCACCCGCAGTATTTGTCTTTGAGGACTCACTTAGCCGAGTGTCCTCAGGGTTCCTCTGTGCTACAGTAGATATGAAAACCCCTACTATTTGCCTGCTCATTGGGTGGAGACTCAGATTGCCCCTACCTCTTGCCTGTCACGGATAGTGCTGAAATGGTATGAAAATGAGTGTGCCAAAAAGATAGACCTGGTAGTCTTTTATACCACAAAGAAACAAACAGAAAACAAAACAAAAAACAGATAATGCTTTTTTAAAATTAGTTTTAGAAAAATTAGGTTTCATTATGGTATTTTCAAACAAAAGGGGTGTTTAAGGTGTGTGTGCTCGCGTGTGTATGCATGCGCGTGTGCATATTGACAGGTTGAGCTAACTGCTTGCTTTCCCACTCTGAATACTGCGTAGTTAGTCTCCTCCAAACCGGGTGGCAGATAGCATTCTGGAGAAGAATAGGATACATTCACACACAGTGATCTACTGAAGTTAACGGGTATTACTTGGCCCCCAAAATGCTTAGTATATAACTTTGGCGTTGGTTTGCATTGGCAGCTGTACCGACTCAGCTATTCTAACTGCATGTGATTATGTAATTTCTGGAGGTAATTTTGGTTTTCATAATGGGGAAGTGAAGGTATGTGCTATTTGGTTTCTGAAAGGGAGAGATACCAGAGTTGCAGGGAAAAAGTACCCATAATGCACAGCATAGCTATGCTATCTTTACTAATTTTTTCTGGCATATCAGTAGCACTCTGGTTGAAAAACTGTACCCTAATTTAAATCACTCTTTCAGAGGTTGTAAAGCCCAACTTTGGTATTGTACTTTAAAATTTTTGCTTTTCTAGATAACTGCACTGAATCTGGCAGTTGTAGTAGCCTCTGTCGAAAGGTTACCTCGCCGTAGACTCCGTATGAGCTGGGAAAAGGAATTCTCTATCTTAGCCTGCTGTAGCCTCATTGCTGAGTGCCGGGTACCCCAAACCTTTGAAGTGCAATCTCAGAGTCCCAGTCTTTTGTGACACGCCAACATGGTCAGTTTCCTCCTGCCTTAGTGGTCATTCCTTCTCAGTCTCCTTTGCTGACTCCTGAGGGCCTAAGGCTTTACTTAGTCCTTGGGTTTTGTCTCTGCAGCTACTGCCTTGACTTCAGATAAGTCCATAGCTTTAACGATTGTCTGCAGCTGATAACTCCCTAGGTTTTCTTTTCCTTCCTGACTTCTCTGGAGTCCAGACTCCTGCATCTAGTTGCTTTCTCAGTCTCCACATTCATTACTTTAAATCCAACTTCTGGGCTGCTCTTCTTAGTCCACCCACTCACCACCATCCCTTTTCTTCTTAATGTCAACCCCACACAGCTCTGGAGTTATCTTTGATTTCCCACATCTAATCTATTATCAAAACCGTGAAGTCTAATATGGATTGTCAATTTGACAGGGTCTAGACTCACCTAGGAGCCCAATCTCTGGCACATCTGTGAGGGATTATCTAAATTAGGTAAGGTTAGTTTAGGTGGGAGGACTTACCCTGTGGGCAGCACTACTCCGTGAGTTGGAGTTCCGATGACTAGAAAGCTGTCTGTAGGTGGAGTTTTCCTGTCCCACAGCCGCTCTCAAATTACCACACAGAGGCTTATATTAATTGTAAATTCTTGGCCAATAGCTCAGGATTATTATTAACTAGCTCTAATACTTTGTTAATTCATATTCCTTATTCTCTGCTATGTGGGGGTACCTTTATTAGCATGGCGTGTTAATTTCCTGCTCCCTCTGTGTCTGGCTGGCGACTCCTGATTCTGCCCTTCCTCATCCCATTATTCTCAGTTTGACTCTCCTGCCCAACTTTATCCTGTTCAGCTATTGACCAGTCAGCTTGTTTGTTAAACCAATCATAGAGACACATATTTACACAGTGTACAGAGAGATTGTTCACAGCAGCTGTCTAAGCCCTGACCGTGGATACCATGTGACTGGCTATCTTGTGTTTCTGCTGCCGTCCCTTGCTTGCCTTCTTGACAGACAGCAGCCTCTAACTGCTTTGGTCAGGTATTCTGTCACGGCAACAAGAACAGTAACAATATACATTCTTAGCAGATCTACCTTAAAAATGCAATGGATGTGGTGGCTCATGTCTTTAATCCCAACTTGGAAGCAGAGGCAGGCGGATCTCTGTGAGTTCGAGACCAGTGTAGTCAACAGAGTAAGTTTCAGGAAAGGGCAGTTACAGAGAGATCCTGTCTCAAAATACAAAAACAAAACCAAAAGGCATCTAAAAATCAGATTACATTTTACCACCTTTTACCATCCTGGTCCAGATTGCCATTGTCTTACCTGATTAATTATAGTTCTTTCTCTTCTGGTCCTTTTGCCCCTTTGTCCTTTTTTGCCTGTTCTCAGTGAACATCCAAAGCCTTTTTTGAATGGGATCATATGTTCCCTCCATTTCATTAGCATGAGCCAGAGTCCTTTGTGCTAAGTTTGAATCCTGGTTAGTGGGAACCCGTCGCCACTGTTGTAGTGAGCCACTCAAACTGAATTAATAAACCCAGGTTTGTTCTGAGCACAGCATTCCTGGGTGGTTCCAGAAGAAGCTGAGGAAACCATGAGGTGGGGACTTCAATGCCTTCAGGGGTGGAGCCATCGATGGTGGGCTTTCTCGGGGGCAGAGTCTGGACTGAGGCAA
>NW_004949124.1:734736-736890 GCF_000317375.1 Microtus ochrogaster | reverse complement strand
TCTCGGAATACATAGGTGCTCTTTACGCTTGCTCGTCTGCCTGGACTATGTGTCCAGTTAGCTCACCATCTGTGGTAACATTTGTTAAGTCATTGCTCCGATGTCACTTTTCAGAAACCCTTCTTCGCTCCTGCCCCTTAAAACCACCTTGTCACCTCAGGCTTTTCATTTCCGCTTCACGTTTCTCCACAGCCTCGCTATAGCTATTATGCACAGCTTACTTGACAAAATGTTCTTCAAGAAGAAGAGAATGATGTGAGGTGTGAGTTCTCCCCTCTGTGCTCACTGCAGTGTTCCTGGTCCTGTCTCTGTGCCTCCGATGCAGGAGGTCCTCAGCGAATGTTTGTTGAGTGGGTGAAGAGATAGCACCTTTTCACTGCGCCCTCAGATAAGTGTTGGATTTGCAAGGCAAGAATTAGTTGTAGATGGACAAATAGTTCCAGTTTGTACGCTCGGGCGCAGTCTGGTGAGCTGGACACACCCACTAGTTAGAACTAGCTAACCATCTAGCAACCAAGGAAATACTGGGGGAGTTATTTGTAAGGCACAAACTTAACAAAAAGGCCAAAAAGAACATATTCAAGACTAAAAGTTTTGTCAGATATGCAAGAGGACTGTGAATTTTGGGCCACCTTGGGCTGCAGAGTGAGAAAGTATCTCAAAATGCTACCACCACTACTACTGTTAATAATGCAGAAGTAACTTACTGGGAAATACATAAATCAAATTGTATCTTATCTTGTGAAATTTGTGTCCTCTAAAACGAGTAGCTTCATCTTCCTGTTTGTTTAGCTTATATAACTTTATAACAGCATTTAGAAATGTTAGATATTTCCCATGACAGATTGAATATCTGGTACTCTTTATCTAGAATGCATTTAATAGATCAAAAACCAAACTATTACAAGAAATTAATCAACGACTTTTCACTAAAAGTGCTATTACATTGAGTGTGTGACCTCATTTCTTGTATCAACATGAAAAAACTGTATACAGACATAAGAAATTACATGTACATACAAGAAAAAATAATCTTTTAAAACTAATTTTGCTCATTTTTATTTGTTCTACATAAAAAGTGAAGTGTTAAGAAATGACCAAAAACTTCACCCCTCATAACTAAAAGCTGTATTTGGATATAGCCTTTTTTTTTTAAGAATTATTTTTCTGATTTAGGTTCTGAATATGTGTGTCTGAGCACAGATTTGTGCACATGAGTGCAGGTGCTGCTGGAGGTCAGAAGAGGGTACTGATCTGCTGGAGTTACAGGCAGTTATAAGCTTGTGTGTTTCCTTCCCTCACTTTCCTTAGCTCCCTGAGCACAAAATAGAATTAAAATATTGAAATTGAAGAATTAAACCTATTATAATTCTTTTCTTTCTTTTGTTTTTCTTTCTTTCTTTCTTTCTTTTTTTGTTTTTGTTTTTTGAGACAAGGTTTCTCTGTAGATCTGGGGCTTGTCCTTAGAACTAGGTCTTGTAGACCAGGCTGGCCTTGAACTCACAGAGATCCGACTGCTTCTCACATACAAGAGACTATAATGCTTTTGCCTTTTAAATTTGGGTTTTTTAATATACTACACTACAAAATCCCCTTAAATGATAAAACTACCAGTTGGCCAATGGTTAATAGATAGGCTTTTAAGAATCATTTATTCTACATTGTTTTAGTGCTCATGGTCTTTTGAAAGGTTATTGTTTGGATAGAACATTGTGTGGTTGCCTGACAGAATAGTCCTGAGTGCCTGCCATGTGCCAGATGCAAATGTGGCATCAATAGGCTGTGCCAACCTCTGAGCAGAGAGCAAAGAGTTTGTGCTGGAAAATGGTAAAGGGAGCATCATTTTGTGAGCCACTCCGGGCCTGCTTTAGGGTCATCTGACTTTATGGATAGGGGACTCTATTGGGATTTTGTGTAAATGACCAATATGTCACAAATGGTATTGTCAAAAATTTATATGCAGAATGAATGTCGCAGGTAAGTATCAGTGAATTTAACAGTAATTATGAGGAGGAATAGGTTGGAGTTTGTTACAAAGGAAAATGTTCTGAGTTTACTCTTGGTTTGGCAGGGTTGAGGGAAAACATGGAATCAGTGTGGATGCCAGGTGTGTGTGTGTGTGTGTGTGTGTGTGTGTGTGTGTGAGAGAGAGAG
>NW_004949124.1:734057-734636 GCF_000317375.1 Microtus ochrogaster | reverse complement strand
GCTAGTTACTGGGGATTGAACTGAGGTACTAGCACATGCTAAGTATACATTATACCACTGAGCTGCATCTCCATACCCAGAACCTCTTAAATTAGCTATAGGAAGCTGAGGAAGAGAAAAACACCATTTTGCAGGAAGGTGATGCAGTTTTGGATGTTGAATATGAGGTGATTTAAGAAAAGATAACTGATAGTCCCTTAGAGCTAAAGGCCTCAGTGAAGGCCGCTTGTGAGCCAGAGTGGAGCATGCAGGTGATGTTTTTTGGATGTGAGTTGAAGCCACAATAGAAAACAAATCCCTTAGAAAACATTGTACCAGCTGAGGCTATTGGTCAGGGTCTTCTACTCTGGATACTACTGGAATGCAAACCAAACAGAGAACATGGGGTTAACACAGCAGACTTGGCCAGAGGGAAAAGAGCCAAGGGAGAGCAATCATAGAAGTTAAAGGAAGAATAACCATCAGGAAGTGTCAAAGTCCACAAAATTCATAAAAGGCCCAGAAGTGGTCCCTGACTTTGAATCCTGCTGGTGACCTTCAGAAACTGGCATTGGAGACTAAGAGTTGTAGGTGTGATAG
>NW_004949124.1:728021-733957 GCF_000317375.1 Microtus ochrogaster | reverse complement strand
TATGGGACATCCAGGAGATGGGGTCAAATGTAGTGTTGATTAGCATCAGTAAACTGCCTATCTATGGGACAGCCAGAAGATGAGGGCCAAATGTAGTGCTGAACAAATGCAGAAGGCTTAAGTAAAGCTGCTGAGATACTAGAGGTCTTGGGTTGTTGCAGACAGAATTGAAGCACTCTGGAAGCCATGGTGAGGCTGAGTGGCAGAGGGGCTAGTCACTAGGAGACAGTGGAATGAGAAGAGAGACATATTTAACATTTGCTTGAGACTGGAGGAATGTAGTTCCTGTCTGTTAAGCACTTATGACTTAAGCTAGTCTGTACATGTGGATTCCTTTGAGACCACTTAGAGGTACCGAGAGATGCAAAAGGTTATGTTAAGATGCAGGCTTGCACCCCTTTGACTTACGTGTGTTAAATGGAGGGAAAGAGGTGTGTATGGGTCACATGTAACCATCAATAGACTAAATGGGCAAATGTGCTTTTGCTGCTGAGAGGTAAATGAGACTGATGGTCAGGAAAGGTCAGAGAAAGCCTGATGGAGAAGTATTGATGTGGACCTAAAGAGCATGCTAGATTCGGACAGACGTGAAAACTGGGAACATGTATTCTGGGAACCAGAGCCTGTGTTTGCAAGCATGGTCATTTAGAAAAACAAAGATTCTTGGTAACTGTAGAGTTTGACTCCATTTTATTCTGTCATAATAGTAATAATATAGCATCTAGTATTGCATGTGACCAGGTTCCAGGTCCTGTTGTCTAAGCCCTCTGAGAGTATCCTTAGCCAGCAGCACAACCACAAGGTCCTTCTGTTTTCACCCCCTTTGTAGATGAAGAAATAGAAGTGTTAGTCATTTGAACCAGCTCCTGGAATTCTTGAGGACTGGGGCTGATGTTCAGCCTGTCCATCAGTCCAGCTCCAGAGCTGCTCTTCTCTGAGGAGTTGATAGAAGGAGATAATGCTGTGTTGGCCAAGGCCAAGTCCTAGAGAGCCCTGAGTACCTTAAGTGGTCAGCTTACAAGTTTTTTTCCCCTTTAATGGAGACTCATTGGGCCTCATTAGAAGCAAAATAAAGTTGTAAGATTGCTTTCCGGGAACTATGCAGCATTGATAACCTAGTTAGTTTCTAGAGGCCTCCCTGCTAGCCAGGCCTCTGTAGCCTGGTGTCTGTGATTTCATCATCCCAAGGCCTGTTCTTGTCCTTCATGTATAGGGGTTGTCATTTTAGAGGTTTTGTTTTGAGACAGGTTCTTGCTATATAGCTTAGTTTGGCTTTGAACTTGTCATTTTTTTTAACCTCCTCAGCCTCCCTAATACTGGGTTTATGAACATGTGCCACTATGGCTGGCTCTTTAGTTTTTGAAAGAATAAAATATCTTTATTTGAAATGTAATATGATAGTTTTCTGTGTAAGGTTTTATTGGTTGTGGTAGAAGATTCAAGGAGGTTGGTGCTCACATTCCAGTGGGCAGACAGGATGGTGGACATGTGTGGATAATATGTACAGAAAAAGAAAAGATTCTTTACTTTTTTTCTTCCATTCTCTTATTGGCAAGCAATAAAAAACAAAACTCCTAAGATCTAACATGTTGAACTGCCAAGAGACACGAACCCAGTGGTAACAGCTGGGCTGTAACTGAGACTCAGAACAGTGGGGAGGATACCTGAGACCTGCTTCTGAGTCCTAAGAACTCCAAGGAGCATGATCAGGCCAGTCTGTTCTATGCTTTCATACGTCACTCCACAGAGTCAGCATGTGTGTAAGTTAGCACAGTTCTGGTCCACTATCTGCTCTCTGTAGTAAACATGGGACCTCCCTGCCTATTGCACTGCCTGAATAATGATGGCAAATTACTATTGTCCCGTTATCTGTAGCCCCACAGGAAGATAAACCTACCAGGAAAGTCTCAGGTGCATGTGACTCCAACATACTGTTAAGTATTTTGGAAAGAATACGCAAATAACAGAACAGCTGTGACAGAGCCAAACAGCAAGAAGAGAAACAGTCTTAAAGAACCAGTAGCCTGCAGTAAAAGGAAACTGCCCCTTTCGGGAGACAGTGATGCTGACAGGTGAGAGCTCGTGCACCCACAGTGGGAAGAATCTAAGATGGCGGTGCAAAGTCACTATCAAACAGTGGTGATATTGGATTTGGCCCAGTATGCTTCCTGTTTGATGACCTGCATTGACAGCTGGTTTGCATTTGTGCCATGGGACTGAGCTAGAGAAGTAGAAGGCCGAGAATGGAGAATGTGTGTGCTTTTAGGGCTAGATTCTGCTAACCTTTAGCACACATGACACAGATGTAGAAAAGTGTGAGCCTTGATTATTGAAACGGCCTTTTCTCTAGGTCATGTTTTTCTCTTGGCTTTTTTTTTTTTTGAGTTGATGTCTACCTCCTCTTGTAGCTCTTCAAACCCACACACAGGTTCTGAATGCTCTTCTTATGGCCAGTGTGTTTATCCCACCGCCAGATGGCACCAGTGGACCTCTGAACCCCTTCACTTCTGGGGAGTCTTAGAGCTTTGTTAACCCCCACCTCCTTTACCACCCAGGGGCGAGACGCAGAGGTTTGGTATTACAACCGGAGCCGCAGAGGTGCTCAGAACTCCTCAGTCAGCCATCTTCTCATGTCTGTTGTACCCTCTGTGGCTCTGGCGGGAAAATCTAGCAGATCATGTGTATGTTCTTTAAAAAAAATATTTAAAACACTTAAACAATCGTTGTTTAAATACAGGAATCATTTTATTGAAAATAACCAGTGTCTGCTTTTGTGTTTCTGTGTTGGCTCCTACACATCGGACTCTGGCTTCCACAGGTCATGGCCAGCAGCAGCCATGGCTCCTGACTTTCCCCAGATGTGTGAGCTCTATAGCAATCTCAACAGAGCCTTCTCTCTCAAGTGGTTGTTTCTTTCCATTCTTGGCCAGGCCCTTTCAGCTCTCCCCTCTATCTGAACATACCCACCCACCCGCTGCTGCTTCTCTGCCTGTCTGCATAGCCCTGTCAAGACAGTCTTTGGGAAAGGAGCCATGCTCTGTGTGTTCCGAAGGTAAATAAACAAACAGATGCATAAATCTCTTGGTGTTCCAGTACATGTTATCTGGAGACAGGTGGGTCATTTGTGGGTAAGATGGTGTATTAGGAGGCAGTATGGCGAAGTGGATAGGATGTGGACTTTGAAGTAACACTAATGGTTGCAAAGCTCCTGCTCATTCAGCGTTTCCTTATCGGGTGACATTCCCTGGCAGAGTTTTTGTGAGGAAGACATGAAGGTACAATGGAAAGCTCACAGTGTCAATGCCTGTCATATTTAATAGCTACTCATTAAGTGAAAATTATTTTGACTAGAGAGAGGGAACAAGAGTGATTCTAGTATATGAAAGGCTGGGTTGGATGTGGCTAGGCAAAGATAATACATACTGTGGTTAGCAGAAATTTGGGGGTACTGCCAGTGTCACCTTAAGGTACTGGGGATACTGGGGTCCTCTCTTGATGTTCTTAGGCCCGTTAGTAAAATAATTTAAGAATAGACTCAAATGGAAAATTGAGCACAGTGTGTTTAGCATTCAAAAGAAAACTTCCAGAGCGGGCAAGCTGTGAATCTTAGCCTGGGGGAGAGAACGAAAAAGTTTGTCCTTTGAGTTAAGCTGGCATGGAGGTGACACACAGGAGACACACAGTGACAGGCAGCCACATGGTAGGGTGGGGATGGTGTTTAGAGAAAGAATAAGGGAGCCTAAAGCTGTAGAAAAAGCACATTTAGGGTCTGACCAGCACCCTAAAGAGTCAAGAGAGAAAAAGAGAAGGCAGCATGTTTCTACTTAGAAAGGTGCGCGCCTCCTGGGGCTCTGGACCAGGCCAGGAGGCAGGAAGGGAATTTCATGACTCATCAAAGGGCTCCTTACTCTACCAGTTTCCATAGCATGCTTTAAGGTGAGCTCACCTTTCTGGGGGTGACCCTGCCTTCCTGAGCGATGGTCCCTTAGGCAGGCCTGGGTTTACTCCTAAGGGCAGAGACAGTGGCGGGTCATCTGCAAGTCTGTGAGTCCTGGATACACATCTCAAGCATTTTATATATTTAATAACATGTTGAAGCAATCTCATTTTGTGTATATAGGATTAGATATTATTAAAATAAACTTGTAAAATGTAGCCACCAGGACATGTAATGAAGCTACTCACCTACCCACCCAACAGCTCTGGGCTAAACAATAGTGATCTCAGAGCTTAAAGAATTCAGCTGTGCTTTGGGGACTTCTGTGAAAGTTTATGAGGTCTCTTGATTTGTTTATTGCATATATATTGGATTGGCGTGTGTGCTTGCACATGCATGTGTAACTAACCCTGCATGTGTGTGCGGGTCAGCAGACAGCTTGAAGTCTGTCCCTTCATCTTGTTGAGGTACAGTCTCTTGTCACTGTTCCTCTGAACATGTCAGGCTAGCTAGCCTGCAGGCCTGTGGGGCGAGTGCTGTGACTTGCTGAGCCTCGCATGGGCCCCACCAGTCATTATTGCTAGTGCTAGTTTAAGTGATAATTTCAAAGTAAGTAAGAGAAATGCCAAGGATTGTCCACAGTTCTTCAAATTCCAAAGCCCTCAGTTGAGAAATAAAAAATCAGAATGGTGCAGCAGGTCAGCCACAAGCAGTGGGGAGACCCTGTAGTTTAAAAATGGGACCGTCACAGGATGCCTAAAGGGCTCTTCCTCCTCCGTGGTTACCTGGTGATGATAGATGCCAGCTAGCAGTTAACTGACTGTGGGACTTTCACTCCATGCAAATTGTTCAAACAGCTTCAAAAAATAACCAAAGGTAAAGGACACAAGAACCATATTAATACTTTATATTAGATGAAGTCATCTGTCTAAATTTTCATTAAAAAATTTAAGATACTGAGTATAAGGCATTAACTGGTCTTTAAAATTTAAAAGTAAATAATAACCCTCATCAGACCAGTGTGGGTTAGAGCTATATCATAAGTGCTGTTATTTGCAGTATTTCTTAATCTTTTCTGGTGGATTGAAAAACAAGGTTTTTCATTTGTATTTTGATTTTATACAGACTCTTTTTTATATCAACATGTGGGGAAGAGAATTTGGTATTTTTGGCAGCTGAGGCCCAGACATTTTGAGACGCTTGAAGGCAGTTTGCAGTGTTCCTAACTTAGTTCCAGAGTGCAATGAGATAGTCCTCATTCCAAGTGATTTAGGGTTCATTGCCTCTAGTCTGCTGTCTGGGAAGGGACCACTTTGTACAGAACGAATGGCTACTGGTAAAATCCATGAGGAATCGGGTTGTTATTGTGTGCCAGTGACCCTGGCACCTGAGGCGCTGGGGCAGGTGGATCTATGAGTTTGATACCAGTTTGGGCTGCAGAATGGGACCTGTGTAATCAACCAGAACCAAAGCCAAGGAAACAAATAAAAACCCAGATACGTCTTCGTTTCAGAGATGTTAAAACAAGGCTGTACCTGAGACCTGATGAAACATAGCATGAAGGTTTCAAAGCTTTGAACTTGTTTGGGAGGCAGGGGCTTGTTCTACTGTTGTCATATAGGTTAGTGTTGGACTTGGGTCCTTTTAGATTGTGTCGTGTTCAGGGAATGTGTTTTGTTACCTGAAATGGTTCTTTTCATTCAGTCTATGAAAAAAAAAAAACAGGTGAAAACCAAGTGGTAAGCTGTCTCACCTTGAAGTCCCGTGGTTCGGGGCTGCAAGCTGGTTTCCAGCAAGTCTCCTTGCTCCTCCTCCCACCAGAAGCACTCCTGTCTCTGTTGCCTTCAGCTAGCCTCTACCGAGGTCTGTTCTGCAGAAAGGCCTTGCTGGTTATTTATATACTCTGTGCATTCAGAGTGAAGTATTAAATTGCCTGAGGGTATTTGCCTTGGAAGCTTTCTCTCTAACTATCAGCTAAAAATCTTTTTTTTTTTTTTTT
>NW_004949124.1:716628-727865 GCF_000317375.1 Microtus ochrogaster | reverse complement strand
GCTCAGCTAAAAATCTTTATCTGTTTAAAGAGGCCTCTACCCTCCTTATGGACCAGGTTTTTGTGGGACTGGTTAGGGAAGAGGGACTTTGAGGTAGCTCCTCCTCTGTGGGCACAGGGAGGGCGGGGCCAGATGCTGAGTGTGTCATTTCCTTTCCCACTGCTCTCCTGCCTTTGTGTTCCGTCTGTGGGAAAGTAGGCGTCCATCCACCCCTGGCATTGTGACTGAGAGGAAAACAAACTCAGCTCATAATCAGTACATTTCTGACTAATGCCACTGAATTTTTACCAGCTACACCTCCTTCTGACAGGTTCTATTGAATTTTAAGGAAACTCTGCACTGAACAGAATGCTTTTGTAATTACCTGTTTTCCAAATCTCAGCCTGATTCTTACCCTATCTCTTCCAAGTTTTTTTTCAGATGTGCCTACACAGAAACCTGCCAGGGAGGTTATCTGAGGGAATGGAGGATGAGAGCAGAACTCTGTCCTTGTGTTTGTGGTCCTTTGATCAGTTGCAAATAATATTAATATTGTACACGCTTTCGTTGTTATATTAGCTTTGAAATTCGTGGTAAATTTTGTTCACTGGGTTTCCTATGCTTAAACTCAACACAAGGCAATTAAAATGTAGTTCTGAATTCTGTACAGGACTGTGTTCTTTGATAGTGTCTTAAATATGTTCAGATTGTATCCTCTAAATATGTTTATGTGTCTGATTAACTTTGACTTTTGGTCTTTGCAGCTTGGGGTCTGGTTTTCTCTAGGCTGTGCATACTTGGCCTTGGAAGATTACATGGGCTCAGCGAAGGCGTTTCAGCGGTGCGTGACCCTAGAGCCTGATGTAAGTTTGTTTGGCCTTCTTCCTTGTTTCTTGTGTTCTTTTTTGTTATCTGAATATGCTGCAGAGCTCAGAGTAGTAGCTGCTTTTGTGGTAGAAGTATATATTTGATGGAAGGGCAAACTCAAGGGATATGGTTTATCAGTCAAAATACTTTCTGGGGAATCATATCATAGTTAAAACTTGATCGGTCTGACTAGTACGGCACAGTATCCTGTGTCTTTTTATCATTTATGAACATGCTTCCTATGTTAATTACATCACTAGAAGGCAATTGTTTTGATGTGGCGTCTCTCCCTTTCTGTTCAACAACTTTGTGGAAATGATAGCTCACATACGGTGTTGCTATTTAAAATAATAATTAAGGATTTTAATTTTTTTCAGTATATTTAGAGTTACAAAGTTAGTACATTTTAAAGCTCCTCCCCCCAAAGGAAGCCTGGCTGCTATCAGGACTCACTCCTCACCTTCTCTTCTCCAGCACTAGACAGTCACTGTCCCTATAGATTTTCAGTCCCAGTGTTTCAGAGAAGCGGACTTAGTGGCTGGCTTCTTCCACTTACCTTAGTGTTTTACAGCCGTCGTGTTGTGTTCTGCATCGGTGCTCCATTAACTTTTTCCTGACAGGTAATGTTCCATTGTTGGGCAGAGCACAGTATCCACTTATCTGTCGATGGCATTTGGATCTTTTCTGCTTTGATGCCCTCCTGAATCCTTCTGCCATTAGCATTTGGTTACCAGTTTCTGGTGGACTCGTGCTTTCCTAGAGGATAAAGTGGGAGAGCTGCTGCATCTGATAGACTTTTCCAGACAGCCTTTTTATATTCCAAGTTTCTCAAATACTTGCCAACACCTGCTACTTTCTCCTTTTGTTGTAGCTGTCCTGGCTCGTGACTTCAATTTGTGTTTCTTTGATGGCTGGCTAATTATGTTAAGTATTCTTGCATTTGCTTATTGACTGATTGATTGTCTTCTATGGGAAATGTTTATTCACATCCTTTGTCCACTTAAAAATTTGTTTTTGATTGTTGAGGTGTAAGAATTTTTTATGTATTCTAATTATAAGGCCCTTATCAATTGTAGGTAACACCATCCTATTCTTTGTGTTTTTACTTTTTAAAAAAGATTTACTTATCTTATGTATACAAATACTTTGCCTGTATGTATGTATGTGTGCCATGTGTATACCTGGTGCTTGCATGTAGAAGAGGTCAGAAGAGGGCATCAGATCCCCTGGACTGGGGTTATAGGTGGTGTGAGTCACTGTGTGGGTGCTAGGAATCAAACCTAAGTCCTCTACAAGAACAATAAGTGCTCTTAACTGTAGGGCTGTCCCTCCAGCCCCTTTCACTTTCTTAATGATGCCATTTAAAGCAAAAAATTATAAGTATTTAAAATTTTTAGTTTTATGTGTATGGTTATTTTGCCTGCACATATGTGTGGGCATCACATGCAAGCCTAGTGCCCATGGAGGTCAGAGGAGGGTCCCAGATTCCCCTGCTTCCGCCATGCGGGTCCAGGAATGGAGAGGTTGTCAGACATGATGTCGACGCCTTTACCTGCTGAGGTTCTCTCCGGCCCTTATTGTTATTGTTATTGTGTGTGCTGTGTGTGGATGGGCGTGGTGCATGTGTGGCATGTGTGTAGACCAGAGGACACGCTCTGGAGTTGCTTCTCTCTTTCCCTGAGCTCTGGGCATCCAGTTCAGAACCTCAGGCCTATATGCAGCAAGCACTTTTATCCACAGAACCACCTTGTTGGCTCAAAAGCTTCAAACGTTTTGTGTTTGTTTAGTCTGGAGTTTTGGAGACCAGTTCTTGTTATTGTGTGTGCTGACCTGGATCTCACTGTGCATCTCAAGCTGGCTGACCTTGAATTCAAGATCCTGTCTAGTCCAGTGATGGCAACGAACTCATCTGTTCTTTTCCCTCTGTTTCTAGTTCATCCCAGAGCAAGGCCCGATGACCAAAACCCCTCATCCTTTATTTTTTTTCTTTCATTGTTGGAGCTTGAATTCAGAGTGTCGTACATGTTAGGCAAGTGCTCTACCACTGAGCTACGTTTCCAGTGCTGTCCTTACCTTTTCTTCTAAGAGCTTGTGTCGTTTCAGCTCCAGACTTTTGAAGAAGTCTGTATGGAGTAAGGAAGGGTTCCAGTTTCTTTCTTTTACCTGTGGATGTCCAGTAATACCAGTCACTTGTTTAAAAGACTATTTTGCCCCCACTGAATATTCTTGTCATTCTGGTCAAAAATCAGTTGACCGTAAATACGGGTTCAATTATAGACTGCCAGTTAGATTTCATCAGCTATCGCGTCTGCGTGCTAGCCCACTCACAGAGGCGTCAAGGTGAGGTTTAAGAATGCTGAGTGCGAGCACTGGAACTTGGTTCTTTGCCATGATTGTTATGGCTATTCAGGGTTCCTTAAATTTTCATGTCAAATTTTAACATCAACTTCTGCAGATGCTAAATAAATGAATAAATAAATGAAACGTATGGGCGGTATCTGAGGTGTTGATATGGGTTTCATTTGATCTGCACTGTGGTATTACCATCGTGGGCGTGGAAAACCTAAAACCTGCTTTCTTTCCTCCTTTTTCTAAGACTGACTACCAACCAACTTCCCTCCCTCCCTCCCTCCCTCCCTCCCTCTTTTCTTTCTTCCCTTCTGGCTATCTGTCAGTTATCTTTATTTCTCTCTTTTTGTTTGAGACAGTATTTTACTACATAGTTCATGCTGGCCTTGAACTCAGTAGTATAGTCCAGGCTGGCCTCAAGCCTCCTATCCCCAGCCTCTACCTCCTGAGCACTGGGATTTGCCCCCATGCTTGGCTCTGACCTCTTTTATTGTTGTGCCCTATACATTGTATGTGGTTGTTTAATCTCTGCGTTTCCTTATTTTCCTTCTGGAAGACTGAGCTTTAGTTTCTCATTCAGTTAATTTACTTATGGGTTATCTTGAATTAAGCTTTGTCAGAATAAATTTGGGACTGTTGTTTTCTAAGTTATAATCGTCCTGTTAGGAGATAAGCTTTCTTGGACTGAGTTGAGTGTCATGTTAGACAGTAAGAACTCTTCCTCCTGATTGGTCAGAACTTTAAACTCCTGATACTGTGTGACCTCTAGCACGAAGCATTTTGACATTTATTTGTTTTTGTTGTTGTTTTGTTTTGGTTTTGTCGTGCCACAGAAAGTCTAGTGGTGTAGTAAAGCTTATTGCCCATCCTAGGACTCGGGATGCTTACTGAACTAGAACTTGATCTTTTACCTCTCTTCCATGGCGTTTTGCTGCAGATCCCATTTGCCTTCTCAGCCCTGTAGTCTGGTCCCCTTCCTTCATCTCAGCGGGCTGTGCTGTGACCTGTGTCTGCCTGTCTGTGTGGGGGCCAGGCAGCGGCTGGACTGCCTGCTGAGACCCCATTGTGCTCCCCTCCCCCACCTGCAGGGTCGCTCCTGTGCTGCTGCTTATTTTGTTTACTCTGTAGAGTTTTATGGTGAGAAGGCTAGCCAGGTACTAACTTTGCCACATGTGGACAGGGCAGTCAGTACCATTTAACTTTAAAATCCTATGTGTGGCAGTTAAAAGCTATATTTTATTAAAAAATTTTAAAAAAGTAGAATCCATAACATTCTTATTAGAATCAATATTTATGTAAGTCTTGATTTTACTTGAATAATAATAAATATAGACATATTAGTTAAATTATATTGTAAATTTTCTAACTATTTTATATGTCAAAATTTGAAAATAAAAATTTAACTGAACTGAGTCAGTGCTATGATACCTATGTCATTGGCTGATTGGGGTTTTAAAATTTCTTTTGTAAGCTATAAAAATAAAGTTTAACTTTATGCCAATTTTTTCTTTCAAATACATTACTGAAAATTGTGGTTTTTGTTTCTTAGGAGTACATATCAGACTAGGAAAATGGGTTGTATTTTGGTTTTAGCAAGTGTCTTACCTAAGAACAGTCTCTAACTGGATCATTCATTGTTTCAGAATGCTGAGGCTTGGAACAATTTATCCACTTCTTATATTCGATTAAAACAAAAGTAAGTACACAACTCCCATATGAAGACTTGGTTTCCCCCTAAAATTAGTAAGATTTCCTCCAACTGAATATTTAAAATCTGTGTCTAGCTCTTTGTTTCTTTTTTCCTGTGCTTGTATGTAAGTTACAGTAACTTAGTGAACCTTTGAATTCTAATTGTATAGTTATTTCTTGAAAACATTTAATGTATAATAAGTATGCATTATGCATAATAGAAAAATATCTTTAAAAATTGTTCTTTGCCACCAATTTTTCTGCTTAAATTTCATTACATGATAAAACCAAACAAACCTATAGTTGTTCAACTCAGTTGGTAGTTTTCTTATTAATTGCTTGTCTTAGACATTTTTATAAAATATAAACATGACCCTATTCTTCTGGAGATGTAGATTTAAGAAATCAGTCTGAAGTATTATTTTAAAAGCTGATTAGTGACACAAGCCGTACGTGGTAAGCATCAAGCGTGAGTGCGAGGGAGCTGATGGAGTAGGTGCCCTGCCCGCCTGCTGCGGTCAGGAATGTACGTCCTGGGAGGAGCTCAGAGGAGAAGGTCTGGGAGCCTGACTCATTTGAAGGACGTGGAAAGGATAGAGGACACCTTTTCGGCAAAGAAAGCCATGTGACCAAATGTAGAGTGATATAATCGAGTGAGTTACTTCAGGAGGTGGAAGGAAAGTAGTCCAGCTGTAGAGTAATGTAAGATCTCTAGTGAAGAAGGATGGAAAAGGGGTCACACTCAACTCACTGTCTTCTAACCCTGACGAGCATGTTGAGACTATACTGTTGGGAATAGCCTGAGATTTTGGTGGGAAACCAACAGAGAGAAACTTTGGGGACTATGTATCAGGAGGCAGTGTTTGAGACAGAGTAGAGAGGGACTGGGAACTGGGAGAGCTGAGGTAACTGGAGTGGATAAAGAAAGGGCAAATGCTCCTGACACTCTAGATAAATCTACAAAACAAAACCATATAACCTGGCGGGGGTGGGAGGGGTCTGCGCAAAGATAGGGCAGTCTACAAAATTACCCAACAGGATATAAACCTGTTTTTGACCTCATGTCTGTCCTGCCCACTGCTGTGCTTCCCCTTCTCTGTCTTGTAGGATGCAGGTTACAGCTGCACTGGGTAGGTCACTCTAGACTGGAGTCTGGTACTTGAATCAGCCTGTTCTTGGGGCAATATTGAGATTGATGCCTTGTTGTAATGTCCTTATTGGCTGTGAATAAATTAGGGAAGGCATATATCCATAGAGTGCTCTGTGCCCCTCATATAGTTATTGAACTATACAGGGAACCTTGGTGATTCTATGCTGTTTGGGCATCTGATTCCCAAGTGATGCATTGATACAGGCGATTGAAGACCATTCCCATTCACGTCATGTGCACGTAGCCGCAATTTGTCTTAATTGGAAAGAATTCATTGTTCCTTTCTTTAAAATCTGACCTCCCACAGAGTCAAAGCTTTTAGAACTTTACAAGAAGCTCTCAAATGTAACTATGAACACTGGCAAATCTGGGAAAACTATATTCTCACTAGCACAGACGTTGGGGAGTTTGCAGAAGCCATTAAAGCTTACCACCGGCTCCTGGACCTACGAGACAAATACAAAGATGTTCAGGTAGGAGGTTCACATTTTGTTATTTCAGCTTGGTTTTACTGTTTTTCTATTCTGTGATACACGTTGTTTTCTTTAATATTAAACACATGTAATGTATGTAAACCGCATTTCTGTTCTTCAGTCATCCATTCTGGTTACTTAGCGTTCCTGGCATGTCCATGTTAAGTGTATTTTTGCAGTCACACACAGTATTGCTGCAGCTCGTGTATGGAAGTCTGACTCATGGCTTACACACATGCTGTCAGTGTGCAGAGACAAAATAGAAGCTCCTTGCATTACTTATTCTTTGGGTAACTCTGCTTTCTGTGGTTTGTAATAGTGGGAGCAAATTCTGTATATATTCATGCAGCACTTGCTGCGTGCATCCAAGGCTTGGACAGCATAGGAAGAATGGGTGGTATTTTGTTTACAACACTGAAGATATAGTCTTTCTGCTTAGATGAAGTTATTCTTGAAGAGAGTATTGAGATTTGCAGCCACTATGTTTTCTGCATAGTAGCATGAAATAAGCAAGACCTTTTGGATTGAATTATAATATAAGACAGTATACAAAGAGACAATACTCAGGAGTTGATGGGTTCTGGTGTCAGAGGGCTAGAAAACAGCACTTTATTCTTTTGCTCTTGTAGTAGTCAACATATGCTATTTAAAAAGATGAAATTCAATTTATAAAAACCATACAACACAAACACAGAAGTAACATCTAATATATGATAATACCTTGCAAATCTCATGGCATAAATATCCCAGTTCTAAACACAGCTTATCACAATTCTATCTTAACTCCCTTGTGTTTGGCTCATGTACATGTTTTAGAAGCATACATATGTAATTGGCCAAGGTGACTTTAAGGCTTTGGTTTCATGTAATTCACTGAGAAAATCTATAACTTCAAGTAGAACTATGCACACGGAGGGGAGATTCTAACTTTCAGTCGGTCTTGCTCCTCTTTCCTTCACTATCTTTCATTATAAGTATTGTCCACTGTGGGAAGAAGGGATTGCATTTTAGAGTCCAGACATTAGTTTAAGTGCAAGCTAGGCTGAGAGCGTGGCTCAGTAGTGGAGCACTGCCTAGTTCTGTCTCCTGCACACTTGGCCTCTTGGGGCAGGGCGCAGATGATGTTCAGGACAAATCTCAGTATGTCACAGCCCACTCTTCTGTACTTAGATTTTGTGTATTTCAACTGGTTTTAAGGTCTTTCTTGACTAAGAAAGATTTTAGAAACTTGTTTTTAAAACCTCAGGGTAAGTGTAAGTCCCTTGAATTGGCATTGTTTTCCATTTTACACTTGTGATTAATTTTCTTACACATGTGTAAGATATGAGCCATGGCACTGCTCATTTGATGTCACTGAACGCTGAGGTTCTCTGGGCTTCCCTGTCCCTGTCACAGTTTGAGTAGGAGCTGTGTGTCTCCCAGAGGCCTATGCTTTCAACACTGTGTACAGCTGGCAACACTATTTTGAAGGAGGTGAAGACAAGCTGGTGGGAATGGGTTCTAAAGGCTAAGTCTTGAAAGGTTACATCAGCCCCTGGTTCCAGTCTGCTCTCTCTACCTCCTGGTCAGTGCCATGTGAGGTGACTTGGCCACACATTCGTTCCTCCATGAGTGCCATGCCTCCCCCACTGTCCTTTGATAAACTGCAGTCCTTTGCAATGTGAACCTGCCCAAATCTTACTGCCTTAAGCCGTTTTCCTCCAGCACTTGGTCATAGTGACCACAAAGGCAGCTGATACAGTCAGGGCACAAAGGGACCTTGTTGGGTTTGTGTATCTGTGAAGACCGTTTATTTCTTGAGGCAGAGTCTTTCGCTGAACCTGGAGCTTAGGGATGTGACTTAGACCAACTGGTTAATGCCCTTGGGATCCTCTTTCTTTCTGCCTATAGAGCCCTGGATTTGCAGGTGTGTGTGCTGTTGTGTCTGGATTTGCAGGTGTGTGTGCTGTTGTGTCTGGATTTGCAGGTGTGTGTGCTGTTGTCTGGAATTGCAAGTGTGTGCTGTTGTGTCTGGAATTGCAGGTATGTGTGCTGTTGTGTCTAGATTTGCAGGCGTGTACTGTTGTGTCTGGATTTGCAGGCGTGTACTGTTGTGTCTGGAATTGCAGGTGTGTGTGCTGTTGTCTGGAATTGCAGACGTGTGCTGTTGTGTCTGGATTTGCAGGTGTGTGCTGTTGTGTCTGGAATTGCAGGTGTGTGTACTGTTGTGTCTGGATTTGCAGGCGTGTACTGTTGTGTCTGGAGATTCGACTCTTGTCCTCAAGCACTTATTTGATGAACTGTCTCCCCAGCCCCTCAGAAAACTGAGATAAAATCGACAGGATATTAGGTGGCAGCAGGGGTGGGAGGTGAAGGTTGGGGAGGACACAGTAGAAGATGTTGGTGTGGAGTTCTCTGGGGCTAAATTGGATAGACTTATGTGCCAGTGCATAAGGAAGTGAGACACTCCTCTACTCCTGTTAAGACTTACGTGGACAGTCTCCAGTGGCATTCTGCTTGTCAGACACACTGGCCTCTTGGCCAAGCCATCTCCTCCTTAATGCCCCTAAGTGACCATGGTAAGTCACTTTGAGACCACTTTTCTGCTGTGTTTGCCTCGCGTTTGTCTTTCGTTCACTTTCTGGTGTGAATGGGTTGTTCTAAGTCAGTCCCTTAGCCCTCAATAATCTGCGTATAACCAAGGACTAGTACCATTGGCTCACTGGCTTTGAGGATCCAGAAACAGTCCTGATTATTCTTTCATGCTTGACACCAAGGGACTAGTGCTATAAAGAGAATCTAAGTGGTTCAATCTAGAACCTTCTCCTGTAAGAGAGTAGGCACAAGACTTGTGTGGTCCATGGTGTGTAAGCACAAAAAGGGAGGAGGTGTCTTTTTTTCCTGCCATTCTTCTCTGCATTCTAAGGAACACAGAGGGTGAGTCAGATGAGACATGGTAAAGTGATAACTATATTTACCAAGAGCTTGCTGTGTTGGATCCTATTCTGGTCCTTAGCATGTATTAGCTCATTTAATTCTCAGTGCAGCTGTGAGGGGTAATTTGTGCTAACAGAGGCTTTATCTGACCTGGAATGTATATGTATGTATGTCTCCATTCCCTGTCACTTTCCGTATCTTAAAGGAACTGATGGCTCAAATAAAAAGCCATCTAAAGATTATTTTGAAAAGGAATTTCTTTTTTAAAGAGTTATGAAGTCACCAAGGTAATGCTGATTTTCATTGACTATGGTATATCAATTATGGTAAAACTTGAGAGACAAGTATTTCAGAAAAAGGCAAGAAGATGTGGAACAATTGTTTCGAAGAAAACAGGATCTGTCTGGATGATTCCTGTCTCTTGCAAGTGTAGCATCTGAGTGGGATTGGTGAATGTTTGAATTTCCTTTTCTAATTGGGCACCAGCTCTGGAGCCTCCCTCTCAGGATGAAGCAAGTTGTTACGATGCTGCTGCCATGTTTGTCTGTGAGCGGATGAGCTAGAGGAAAGAGAATCGTGCTGCTGTGTTCCAACAGAAATGCTCTGAGAGTAATTAATTGATTCTAAAGATAAAACTCTGAGTTGTTTACTTGGCTAACAAATAAAAGCACAGTAATAAATAAAAGTAACAGTAAAAGGACCCAAGAAACACATTTAAGGGATATATTTAAGCATTTTTCAGAAAAAGAAAAAAATCTTAAGTATAACTTTCCCAGCACAAACTGCCTCCCGTCCTGGGCTGCTGAGGACGAGGCCAGGGCTGGGCACCTGCCAGGCAAGCTCTCCAGCCCTGAGCCACAGCTCCAGCCTTAGCTGTCGTCCTAACTGAACTTTTCAAACTGGCTTTAGCAGTCATTTATAGCTCCTCACTCCTCCAGTGATATACGCTCTTTTCTTTTTCTGTTTCCCTTTTTTTTTTTTTTTTGGAGGTAGAAGTGGGGGCAGGGTCTCTCTACATACCCTGGCTGTCCTGGAACTTGCTGTGTAGACAGGGCCAGCCTTGAACTACCTACCTCTGCTTACTGAGTGCTGGGATTAGAGGCATGTACCTCTGCTCAGGTTCATAGAAAACTGTTTTCAACCACAGTAAATCGTGCTGGTTTCCATTTACAATTTTGTAATCCTATGTGTGTCTTATGGGAACTTTTGTGAAAATTTGCTTATTTGTGAGATAAAATTATTAGAATTTATTTACATTCATGGCCAGTTAACATTTTCTATTTTATTTTCCCCTCATTATTCCATTTTCTCAAATCAGAGTGTTGATACACACTTACTTTATCTAAGCATGAACATTTATTTTAATGTATATGAGAGTTTTGCCTACGTGTATGTATACCACATGGATGCAGTGCCCATGGAAGCCAGAAGAGGACATTAGATCCCCTGGGACTGGAGTTACAGACAGTTGTAAGATGCCGAGCGGGTGCTGGAAATTGAACCTAGGATCTCTGGAAGAGCAACCAGTGCTCTTAACCACTGAGCTATCTTTCCAGACCCAAAGCATGAATATTTAAATGACTTTGTAATTGGTTTCATTAGAAGTTGAGTGTATTTTGCAGGAGTCAAGGGTGACGTTGGATTCTTGAGACTGTCCTGCAGTCCTGCTATGTGCACCGAGATCTAGCATTAAGACTGTCCTCCTGCAGTCCTGCTATGTGCACCGAGATCTAGCATTGAGACTGTCCTCCTGCAGTCTCGCTGTGTGCACGAGATCTAGCATTGAGACTGTCCTCCTGCAGTCCTGCTGTGTG
>NW_004949124.1:701021-716528 GCF_000317375.1 Microtus ochrogaster | reverse complement strand
TCCTGCTGTGTGCACGAGATCTAGCATTGAGACTGTCCTCCTGCAGTCCTGCTGTCTGCACCGAGATCTAGCATTGAGACTGTCCTCCTGCAGTCCTGCTATGTGCATCGAGATCTAGCATTGTTCTATGAAATGTCTGTGAAGCACGTTGAGCAGCATCACGGGTTCTCACGGTGTCATGTTAGAGCTGTTAGCCTGATGTGCACATTTGGACTTACTGAGGAGCTAGTACTGAGAATGTCATTTCTAGGTAACCAGTGACTTAGGTCAGCTGACCTTCATTAGCACCGTAGAGAACCCTCAGACATTCAGTTGTAGAAATAACATGGGAAGACCGTGTGTCTGTTTGTTTCTTGGGGAAGCCCTGTAAGTGGCTCTCTAGAGAAATGTCATAGAATTCTGATGACACTGGTTAGCTTCTGCAGCCATGGGCACAATCACTTTCTAGTGGCTAAGCCATCCTTGGCACAGAGTCCTGGTTACTGGCAATCGGTTCTGGCATGCATTGCTTTGTAGTGTATTGTCTGTCAGCACACATTACAGCAGTCGGTCAGTGTGCACCACGACAATTGGTAGGTGGCCTGGAATGTTTTTATCTTGGGTAAAACTTAATTTGACTCAATATATTTGGTAGCAGTTGTCTTTCAGAAAAATCTCTGATATTCTTTTGTTTGACATTATTGACCCCATTCTATTTTAACTTGCTTTGAAATTCTTTTTATCTTTTCTTTTGTGTACTCTACTAAAGTTCTAACCCTCATTCTTTTTTTATAGGTATGGATTATGGTGATTTAGTTTTCCCCCATAGTGAGTATATAAAAATGTATAAATTTGTATTTATTATAATACAGACAGTGGTGTAAACTAGCTGCAAATTACCTTGTTTTATTTCCTTCTTCTAATATTTGTAAAGGGAATCAGTGAGCGAGCCTATTACCAGTATATCTTTGTTGTTGTTTCTTCAGCCTTAATTGAGAGTGAAGTATAGATTGGTAAAACTCAGGCATAGTGTTCTGTATCAGCACTACCTAGCATGGTTTTTCTAACGTCTGCACTTACATTCTTGCTCTTCCTTACCAGTCATTAAATCTGATTTTTGTTTTTATAATTAGTCCTTGTTCATTTTCCAAGTTTCTACAAGTGGGTGAGCAAATCCTTGTGTGGATTCTTCTTTCCTTGTACAAATTCTAAGTGACCTGTTATTTCTTCCTGGTTTCTTAATTTTAGACTTATTTTTGATGAGTTGGTGTCTTAGTTAGGGTTTCTATTGCTGGAAAGAGACACTATGACTATGCAACTCTTATAAGGGAAAATCTTTTGTGGGGAGGGTCTCTGGTTCAAGACAGGGTTTCTCTGTGTCACTGTCCCATAACTCACTCTGTAGACCAGGCTGGCCTCGAACTCACAGAGATCCACATGTTTCTGCCTCCTGAGTGCTGGGATTAAAGACGTGTGCCACCATGCCTAGCTAAAGGAAAACATTTAATTGGGGCTGGTTTGCAGTTCGGAGGTTTAGTTTGTTATCATCATGGCAGGCAGGCATGGTGCTGCGGAGGTGGTTGACAGTTCTGCATCCAGATCCACAGACAACAGGAAGAGAGAGACACTGGGACTGACTTGGGCTTCTGAAACCTCAAAGCCCGCCCCCAGTGACCCACTTCCTCCAACAAGGCCACACCTGCTCCAAGAAGACCACAATAGTGCCACGCCCTATGAGCCCATGGGGAACATTTTTTCATTCAAACCACTACAGTTGGCAATCAATCATCTGAAAAAGGAATTTCAGTTTTACATAGTAAAATCTATTAATCACATATTGAGTGCTTAATGTGTTCTAGCCACTTAACATGGATTATCTTTATAGAGTACAGTATTTGGAGTGGATTCTTCAAGGTGCTGACCATTACAGTGAGGCCTGGAAAGCTTATGTAGTTAGTGGGAACTGAAGTATTAGAATCACACGTACTTTGATGTCTGTGGGAAGATTTATGTGAAATATTTCCTCCTCAGATTAATGTTCATGTGAGCGGTTTCTAATAATATTTTCTTAATTGAAGTATAGGTTACTTGTAATTAAACATGCAGTTTATTAAGCTTTATGCTTTTTGACTGTTATATATTCTAATATAACCATGACTTCCATTTTTGTCACTAGAGTCCTCTTATGTCCCTTCTGGTCAGTGAGCCACCACCAGCCTTTCCCCAACTAAGTAATTCCCTTCAGATTTCTGCCATCACAGTTCACTGCTGCTTTCCAAGTATCACATAACTATCATAGATAGCTGTATATTGATATTCTCTGTGTAGATTTCTGTTTGATGTTTTCTTTGGAGTCATGAAAAGGTGCTATTGATGGGCAGCAGGGCACATTGCCAATCAAATTAAAGTCTTAGAATAAATGATGATTGAGTATTACCTGAGAGAAAAGAGAGAGGAAACAGATCCACTTTGTATAATTACAGCTTTGGAAAATAGATGCTATCTCCAGTCTACTGCCGAGGAATCTTAGGCTGGCGGGGTAAGCTAATGAAGTTGATGTGTTCTAGCTGACAGGCCGTGGAGAGCAGGGGAGCCAGGGCTTGAGACCTGGCCTCTTTAACCTAGAGCTGTGTGTGTGTGTGTGTGTGTGTCTGTCTGTCTGTCTGTCTTTCTCTGTGTGTATACATATGTGAGTGTTTGCGCATGGTTGCACACACACTTGTGCCTGTAGAGGCCAGAGGTCCGTGTTGGTTGTCTTCCTCAGTGGCTTGTCATCTTGGTTTTTGAGACAGCATCTCTCATTGAACTGGAACCGTGTGCTTGGCAAGAATAGGTAGCCAGCAAACCCCAGGGATCCTCCTGTCTCTGCCTCCCTAGTGCTAGTATTACAGGTCACACCAGCACTCCTGGTACATGGCCTGAGGCTGTGAATTTGAACTGAGGGCTTCCTGCTTCTCCAGGAAGCAGCTTACTGACTGAGCAATCTATCTCCCTAGCACCACACTGTCACAGCTCTTTAGAGTGTTTTGGTTTTATTTTTTGTTGTTATTGAGAAGGAACACAAAAGAAAACGTTAAGCTGGCTATCTTCTCCTCCTAACTGGGGTTTGGGGAAGCCAAGTGTTAGGTTTATTGGTCCAGGAAACAGCATCTTACGTGGAGATCTCCAAGTGGAGAGCAAAGTTAGCCAAACAAACGGAGGTTGGAAATCGCTTTATTTCTGGCCTGAAGCCCTCCTGGAAGTTTTTGTAACAGGACCCAAGGTAGTTCGATTCCTTCCTGCTCCGAAGACCTCCAGGATTAAGAGGGCTAAACCCTGTGCAGTGGGCCAAGATTGTGATGAGATTTGGCTGATGACCTTAAGGTTAGTGTTAGGGAAGAGGATGGACATGCCTTCTCTTTTTTCCAAGATTTTCCTGCATTTGTGTTAGAATTGCCTCTCCATTATGAGAGGCCTTCCGCTTTCTTTGGAGATGAGTGTGGTCCCCCACAGTCATCTGCACTTGGTGCATTCCTCAAGCTTGGTCTGGGACAGAGGTGAGAAATAGATAAGCTTTCGTTTTGTTTTTATATAGTTACAACAAAAAAGTTTACCAAACTAGGAATCTTGGCAAAACTGAGTGTCTGGGAATGGTGATTGTGTGTCTGTATTCCAAGTATTGAGGAGGCCGAGGCAGAAGGTTCACAGTTTGAAGGCAACCCAAGCTACTTAATAAGACCTATTTCAAAAACCAAAAATGCACAAAGAAATGAGGTACAAATTATGATATTCTTATGGATTTTTAAGAAATTCAAGGGATTTGTTACCCCAAGCCTACCCTCTAGGAGTTTCTGGTAGGAAAGGATGTATTTGGATGAAAGAATACTAAAGAATAACTCAACCTGGATGAAGAAATATGGGCCACACTAGACACAGTGTATAGCATTGTTGTAACAAGTTTGTAACCCTGCTTTGTTTTCTACCAGTTTTAAAAAGCTCGTATTGTTTAACTTTAATTTGCAACTCCACGGTTTGTTTTCTGTATAGCTTGAAAACTGGTGCATTTAAAGAGTTTAGTCTATGTGAAGGGTACACAGTATCTAAAGACTTAGTTTATTGATATAAACAATGAGAAGAAGATCTACAGAGTTACAGAAGCAAAGGTTTTCACGAGTCTTATATAGATACACATAGTACTCTGCTGTTCATCACTGAAGGAAGTCAGGACAGGGACTCAAACAGGGCAGGAGCCTGGAGGCAGGAGCTGATGCAGAGGCCATGGAGGGAAGCTGTTTACTGGCTTGTTTTCCGTGGCTTGTTCAGCCCACCTTCTTATAGAACCAAGGACCACTAGCCCAGGGATGGCACCACCCACCATGGGCTGGCCTCTCCCCCACTGATCAGTAATTGCACAATCAATTCCATTTATAATATATTCAAAAGAGTAAAATATTTAATAAATATTTAGCCAAAAATGAATTGTATGATGAAAACTATACTTAGAGTTAGCAGATGGTCTCAGTTGAAATGATTCTGGTTTTGTTGGTAACATCCAAAGCATCAGAATCAGGAGTCAGATGAACACACACCTTCCTCTCTCCGTTAGGAGTACTGACTTTGACATCAGTATCATAGGATTCCTTCACAGCCAGTTTGATCTGGTGCCAGTTGGCCTTGCCATTTGCACTGAGCACACATGAGTTCTTGTTTTGTCTTCTGGTCTCTTCATGGCTACTCAGTGGTCAGGGGAAACATAATGATAGCACAGTGGCCAACCTTGTTTCTCGTGGAAGTGCTCTTGAGAGGGTATTTGAACTACTTCAGTTGCCTCAGGGTCTTGGCCTGGGAGGTGGGTGATAGATCTTTTTTTTTTTTTTTTTGGTTTTTCGAGACAGGGTTTCTCTGTGGCTTTGGAGCCTGTCCTGGAACTAGCTCTGTAGACCAGGCTGGTCTCGAACTCACAGAGATCTGCCTGCCTCTGCCTCCCGAGTGCTGGGATTAAAGGCGTGCGCCACTTTTTGTGGTTGGTTGTGGATGCTTCTCAGCACTGCTTTCTCTCTTTTCAGAGCCTTTGCTTAGGCCTTGGCCACAGACAGCAGGGACTCCTTTCTTCTCTGTCAGCACCATCTTGGCGAAAAGCTATAATGGGATTTTGATTAATTTAGTTAATTTTATTTTATTTCTCTGTCCCATATTTATCACAATAAGCTACATTTTAAAAAATCTCTTAAGCATCCAGGCTTCATTTATTTAGAGTGTTTAATGGTGCACCAAATGAGCTCCAAATGGACTAAATATATGCCAAATACTTGGTCTCCTAGAAAAATTAGGAAGAGAAGAGAATGCTTACTAAAGGCAATAAAGGAAAACTGGAAGGAATTTTTATGACCACATTGAAAAAACATGTGACAAATATTTATAACAAGAAAGGCAAAAAGCTAATAATATCTTTATGATATAAAGAGTTAACATCTGCTATAGGAATGAAGGGGAACTGAATGTAGAATCCACAAACACATCCACATAAGTAATAGTGGCATATTTTGAAATCTTTGTTATAAGAATAGAATATTCAATATGTACAAAGCCAGACATTAAGTCCAAAAACTTAAGTTCTGCATCCATCCATAAATACGTTCAGATGGGCGAAATATTTAAATTAGAATTCTAAACAGAATGATAATGTAGGTAAGTGTAGGTGGGAATTAGGCAGCCTGGGTTTGTCCCCCACCTCTCAGCGACTCACTAGCCATGTGACCTTGGGCAGGTTAGTTAACCACTTCATGCCCTGGTTTCATAAGGTCGGGGTGAAATGGAACTGCCTCTGCCTCACCGAAAGGAGTGTTCTGAGGCTCAAGTGAGTTAGTGTACGTAGTGGGTGTGGCCTGCGGCCTGGTGCATGCAAGTGCATCGGAAAGTAGTTGTTATTGTCAAGCAGGGAAGCCGTAAGAGCACTTGAGGAAAATTTGGTAGGTATTTTTTTCAACTTGGGGGTGGAGGAAACACATATAATCAAGAAATCACAAGAGACTTATCATCTAAAACTTCTCTACATGGGGAGGTACTTCTGATTAGCAAGCAAAGTATGGGGTCACCAGCCACAGAGGGGACAGGCCTTGAGGGTGACATTGTTTTGTGACTTCCTGCACTGAAGCCAGGCCTGGCCAGGTCAGTGCCTGGGAAGAGCTTGTTTGAATGTTTTCCATAGTGTCTTGGTTCTCTTTAGAGTTGCTGTAACAAATTTCTACAAGCTTGGTGTCTTGCGTAAAGTTTCTTCTCATCGTTCAGCTCTGAAAGTCAGAAATCCAAAATCAGAGTGTTAACTTGTCATGTTGCTCAGAATTCTAGAGGGAAGTCCTTTTAGTTTCTAGTGGCCTAGACCTTCCTCCTCCAAACTCAGCCATGTCTGCATCTCCTTCCCTGTGTGTCTGAGTTCTGCTCCTTACATGAGAGAAGTCAATGGAATGACATCATTCCCAGCCACTCAACTGAGGGGCCACCTTGGTCCAGTATGACCTCATTGCCACTAATTCTATCTGCAAAGACCCTATTCCCCCAGTCATATTCTGGGGCCGAGGTGGACATGAATTTGAGAGAAACTTTGTTTTGCCACCATTTTATACTCTCTTTCATGGAGAAAACAGCTGTAGGTCTGACTGCGAGTGTGGTGTGGATCTGGGAGTCTTCAGAACAGATCCAACACCTCACTGGGAGCTGGTAGAAGCAGCAGAGGTGTCTTGAGGGGAAGCCAGAGAACCCTCAATTAGTCATGCCAAGGGCTTTCCTTTAGACACTATCAGAGGTTTGAATGCCTAGGAGCGACAGAGAGTTGCTAAAAATAGGAGGAGGGCTGGGCCACTAGAGGATTGAGTGCTTATGGCATGTGTGCCACTCTCAGTGCAATCGCCAGCACTAGGGGAAAAATAGGAGTTGATAAAAAGATAATAAATCTTTTCAAAGAGAGACAAGTGGGGCCAGCAAGATGATTCGGTGGGTGAAGGAGCCAGCCAGCAAGGCTGACCACCTGAGTTCAGTCCCTGGGACCCACATGGTGGAAGACAAGAAATGACTCCCCTGCATACTGTGGCATGTGCACATGTTCATGAGCGTGCATGCACGGGAACACAGGCACACACACATATTTTAAAATAAAATATGAGGCATGCATTTGTTCATGTGTAATATTAAGAAACAGGCACCAAGCTATGAAGAACAAGTTAGAATGTCTAAAGAAGGCTTTTGGAGACTGGAATTAAATACCAAGATGAAAATTGTGCATGGGTACATACACATTGGTGAAATGTTCCAAGCTCTCAGGTCGGGAAGGGCTTCCAGACCCGTGAAGAGTGTTCAGACTGAAAAACTCTTCAGTGCAGACTGTTAGACTTAGTCTCAGAGAAAAAGGCTAATGAACTTCCCCTTATAATTGCCAGGGAGTAGATTTATCCCTTTAATGTATCATGGTACAGACAGGAAAATATCATTAGCATTGAAAGTTAGCGTTGTTTTCCAAGTATGTGTAACTAATTTAGCCACATAAACAAATCAAAAACCCTTACCTCCACTCTGCTGCCAGCCCTTCTCTGTCCCCTTTGGCCAGCTCCTGGTGAGGCGTCTGCCTGAGGCCTTGGCAACCCATGTCATTTAGTGCTGTCTGCTCTCCCGCTGAGGGGCAGCTGACAGGGTGTGTGACCACGGCTGCAGATGCTGTCAGCCTCATCAGGCGCTGCTTACTGCTGGTTCCTCACCTGGTTTTGGAATTTCTTGCTCCCCTCACCAGGTGCTTCTTAGCCTCTTTCTCGCCCCCTCCCTTTCCTCCTCTGGGAGAGTATCCCCAAGTATAGTCCCCTCACTAATTTTCCTCTGTGTAGTAGGGCCTCTAGCTGACTGGTTCCTCAGGAAGCTCCTGACTCTGCCAGACATATACTTTTCCGTGTCCATCATCTGAGCAATCAGTTTACCCTAGAATCCGGAAGATCTGGGAGGGGAAGAGGAGCCAGGCTACCTGCCCCTCTCCCTGTGGCTCTGACTCAGCCCTGATGTGCTCACGTGGTCCCTGGCTTGCACTGGGCTCACACTGCTCTGTGTTGTAGTTGGTGCATGCTGGTGGCATATGGCATGTGGGTAGTAGGTGAAAGAAGAGAAGGCAAAGTTTACCCACTTTGTAGTCATCTCTGGACCTTCACTTCTCTCCCCTTCTTCCCTAGCCGCTTCTGTTCATTGGCTGCTCTTCTGTTAGTTACCTCCTCAGCCCACAACTCGCTGCTTTTTCACATGGTGTCGGGAGCTGGGACTTGGAGGAGCTAGCAACATATGTTAGTTTACAATGAACAATAAAACTTTCACATTGGGGGAAAAATGAGGTCAATGTACATTAAGAAAAAATGTTAATTTCTTGGAAAGGAAATATATTTAGTTCATAAACATTTAGAACTGTTTAAGGAAATGGTGAGGTTTGATTTCAATGATACCTTAAAAATACCTTTTATTGAACACTTTTCAGAGATTTTCATCCATTGCTGATAACAGAGAGTAAAATGAATGTCTCCTCATACTACTGGTGGGCTTCTAACCTACTGCCTTTCTATATAATAAAAGGAATGTCTCTGTATATTCCCGATGGGCATCTAACCTGACTGTGCCCCTTTGGAGTATAACTAACTCACTAGAGTCCTAAAATGTTTATTCCCTTTGACTCCACAATTTTGTTTTTGAAATTTTAACCCAAAGGAAGCGTCAGCATGAAAAATCTTTAGGTACAGAGATATATACTCAGTATTATTTATGCTCCTGTCACCAGCAGTGACCACACGCAGAAATAGCCTGTCTGACTGCGCAGGAATGTCCAATCGACTGCACTCCGCAGGCCCAGGCGAATAGTTTGAATCTGGTAAGAGCATCTGGGGAAAAATAGAAAAAAATTGGTATCGAATGTTAAATGGGAACGGTAAGATAAAATGGTTCACATGATGTATTATAGGCTCACACACAGTAACAACTAGAAAGAAGCCCAGGCTAACATTAGCAGGGGAGAATGAGAATCTTATTTCCTTTCTCTTTCATCTGTGCTCTAATGTCTTCGGAGAAATTTTAATTAAAGTAACTTAGAAAACAAAAATCTGTCCCCTTGGTAGATTCTAGATTGTTAGCAGTGAACAATGAAATGATAGACTGTAACAGAAAAGCAGGGCTGTGCTTTGCTAATTAATACAGCACATATTTGAGAGCAGGATTCAGGCTTGCATTGTGAGTTCAGACCCACACTTCACCTTATGTGTGTGACATTGGCGAGGTTGTTCCAGTCTTTTAATGTGCAGAGTGCACAGGGCAGCACACATTGCTGGCTGGATTGAATGTGCACATGAACTGGGTACTTAGGAGACGCTCTAGTCACTGGACTGTTCCCATCTCAACCCCAGAGCCGAGAGTGGTCCAGGGGCACAGTGCTTGCTGTGCAAGCCTGAGGTCCTGAGTTCTGTTCCCAGCGCCCACATAAAAGCTAGGCATGGAGGCCACATCTGTAACTGTCATGTTCGGGTTGGTGGTAGAGGCGAGCAGGTTCAAGAGTTTGCCAGCTGTGCAGTCTAACCAAAACAGTGGTGAGAGGTCTATTTAAAAAAAAAAATCTGGGTGTGATGGCAGGCAGATCTCTGTGAGAGCTCGAGGCCAGCCTGGGCTACTGTTGTGCAACGTTTTACTTACTTGGCTTTTTGGGGGCCAATAAATCACACTCAGAGACTCAGAGGCTCTTTCTTAGTAAAGAATGCCTGACCTTAGCTTGGCTTGTTTCTTGCCTCCTTTTCTTTTCTTTTTTCTTTTTTTTTTTTTTGATTTATTTATTTATTATGTATACAGTGTTTTATCTGCAGGCCAGAAGAGGACACCAAATCTCATTACAGATGGTTGTGAGCCATCATGTGGTTGCCGGGAATTGAACTCAGGACTTCTGAAAGAATAGCTAGTGCTCTTAACCTCTGAGCCATCTCTCCAGCCCTCTTGCCTCCTTTTCTAACTTAAATTATCCCATCTACATTTTGCCTCTGGACTTTTTCCTTTTCTTACTTGTGCATATCTTACTTTCACTCTTATTCCGTGGATGGGTGGCTGGCCTCTAGCGTCACTCTTATTCCATGGATGGGTGGCTGGCCTCTAGCGTCATCTCTCCTCCTCTTCCTGCTCCTTCTCCTCATCCGGCGTTCTCCTTCTATTTCTTCTCTGCCTGCCAGCCCTGCCTGTCCCTGCTCCTGCCCTGCTACTGGCCGTTTAGCTCTCTATTAGGACCATCAGGAGTTTTAGACAGACAAAGAATCACAGCTTCACAGAGTTAAACAAATGCAGCAAAAACAACAGTCACACCGTAAAATAATACTTCCAACAGTCTACATAGCAGAGCTCCAGACCAGTCAGTGTTTAAGACAAACAAACATGAATAAGTAAATAAGACAGAGTGCAGTTAGAAGATACCTGAGGTTGACCTCTGACCTCACACACATATACATGGATACACCCCCCCCCCATCAACCTGACAAGTCACTTCCTGGGTCACCTTGACAATTACTTATGCAAGCCTTGTTTGACTTTTTTGTTCTTTAGTTTGTAAAGTGGCAGCAGACCACTGCTTCCAAGTTATTGGGAGGACTTAATGAAGTCAAGCCAGAAGCGTGGTGTACCTAACGGGTGCAGAAATGGAGAAGGGTGTGGAGGGCTGATGCAGTGGTTGGTTCTGTTTCCCCAGGCTTAATTAGTAACATTAAGAAGTAGGGAAGTGAGCAGGGATAGGAGGGCTGACTGGAGGTGAGTAAGCCAGCACGTGCTGAGGGCATGTCTCTGCCCTGACAGATTTGGTGGAAAGTGAGTGGTGTCTACGGTGGCCGTAGTGAGTGCTATCTACATTCGCTCTGCAGTGTTCGGAGCACCTGTGTGTGCAGTGACTGTCAGTAGAGAACCCGTCCTCAGCCTCAGTACTGCTGCTTGACGCCTTCCCAGGCAGTCCCTCATGCACATGGATGGTGAGCGTTCTGCTGCTCTCCATGCGGCTGTTTTGACTGGTCCTGATGCCTTGCTGTTTTAGGAATGTGGACTCTTGTTACCCCAGGGTGGTGGAGCACTTGCATATAGGACTTTGTATTTCCAGCAAGTTCCTAGTGCTGGCAGCTCATGGACCACACTGAGTAGCAGGGGTCTAGAGTATTCTCAAGCTGGTTCTTTGGCTCTGTGTGCCATTCAAGGAGTGGCAGATGAGGGTGGTCTTTGTGTGTCTCCAGGGAAGTTGTCTAAGATGCACAGCTTATGTAAATATGGCAAAGATTTCGTGTTCTGATGGAACCTGCTGTAACCTATTTAATCCACCAACAGTGTTCAAAACTCTGAGGTACAGTTTGAGAACATGCTATTCTAGAAAGTTGCTAATTGGCAGGCTGACGTGGAGAAGTGGGAGGGAGAAGAGATGCCTTTTGAGGGTCGCATGTCAGTGCACTGGCAGCTCACCCGTGGGTGGCGTTTGCAGTAGTAGACCACCACGGTGCAGGTGAAAGCGTAAGTCCTTGACTGAGCTAGAGGAGGCTGCACGTAGGATTTGTAGGGGGCGTGGAATCAAGTCTGCTGCATGTGGCAGGGAAGTGGGAGAGGAGCATGTGGGCTGATGTTCACGTTGCTGACTCTGCAAGCAGGCTTCACCTTGAGACTGTAGGAAGGGGGCCTGTTTCACTTTTAAAGGTGTGCAGGTGGCTGTGAGATGTTGGAGCTGCCCAGTAGGTGTTGGGGTAGTATCCTGGGGTTTCAGAGAGAAGAACCCTCGCTGAAGCTCCCTGTGTCGAAAGCATAGTTCAGCTCTTCAGAGTGTCCTCCAAGTGAGAGGAGACACGCTCCAGATACAAGCCCTCCGAGGAGCCTGGCAGGGAACATCTAGAGAATGGGTGGCTTGGCTTTTTATTTCACTTTTAAACCGTGTAACAGTGATATCCAAATAAGGCCACAGTATTCAGTGTCTGATGGTGGAGCGCAGCCCTTGACTCTTTGTCACTGTTTGATGGCCGCTGGCTCACTGTTTTTCTCTGTGATGGCCGCTGGCTCATTGTTTTCTTCTGTGATGGCTGCTGGCTCATTGTTTTCTTCTGTGCATTTTTAAAGGTCCTTAAAATTCTGGTCAGGGCAGTGGTTAATGGTCTGGCTGATCGAAGTGGAGATGTTGCCTCCAGCCTCAAAGGCAAGCTGCAGGAGTTGTTTGGCAGAGTGACCTCAAGAGTGACCACTGATGGAGAAATCTGGAGACTGTATGCCCAGGTTCATGGAAACGGGCAGAGCGGCAAGCCTGAAGAGAACGAGAAGGTCAGTGCTGGGCCATCTGTCCTGGGCCTCTGCCCCAGATGGAATAATAATAGCTCTGCCTTTTCTTTGTTGGGGTTTGGTTTTTGTTGTTGTTGTTTGTTTTTTTTTGTTTTTCTTTTTTGAGTGAACGATGAAACCAATAACCTGAAACAAAACTAATGCTTAAATTCAGTGTGCATGCGTGTGTGTGAGTGCGTGTGTGTGAACGTGTGCGCGTGCGTGCGTGTGAGTGCGTGTGCGTGTGTGCGTGCGTGTGTGTGTGTGTGTGTGTGTGTGTGTATACATGTGCATACCATAACAGGTACCATCTACCTTTTGGATACAGGCTCTCCTCTTCCACTGGTTTGGAATTTACCAAGAGAATTTACCCAGGGAACCCCAGGGGTCCCTGTCTCTGCCTCCCCGTGCTAGAATTACAAGCGTGTGCTGCTATGTTTGTCTTTTTTTATTTTTTATTTTCCCTTTTAAACATATGGTTCTGGGGATTGAACTTAGGTCCTTGTGCTGACAAGGCAAATACTTTATTGACTGAGCTGAGCCCGCTCTCCAACCTTCAAATCCCCCCTTACGTGCTTTGAATTATGGGCATGCTAAGACTTACAACATCCGTTTTTTATGTTTCATGAGTTTCCTGCAGAAGGGTCCCTGTTCTACAGCCCCCGGTGCCCGGTGCCCTTCACTCGCACCCTTTCCACAGGCGAGTGGTTAAGGACAAAACAGTGTGTAGATCTGAGATGCAGCTGCAAAAGGGAAAACATTAACCCAGGAGACAGGAGCAGGAAGTTGCAAGTGCATGCATTGCACTTTGCAGGGGACACCCTGCCCCTCCTGCTAATCCCGCTCCATTGGGCCCAGCGGAGCCCAGAGTTTCCAGGGTTGGAATCATTGTGTTGTGTTTCTTTTCAAAAGATCACAGCAAATCAGATGAACTCCTTGCGTGGGTTTGGAATTAGCCACGGTCCAGCTAATCTGTGGGATTCTTAGCTGTTCTCTCCTCCGCCTTCTGTCCACACAGCTGGTTTCTACCATGGCCTTGTCAGCCCATGGAACACATATCTCATGCACGCATGCACACACTCCGCTCTGTGTCCTCCATTTCCCCTCAATTGTGTACTCTTTAAAACAAGAACGCTCTTGGCTGTGACGTCTCCAGCAGCAATTTTTAAGAAGAAACAAAAGAGCATTTTAAACATCTGTGAAATTATATACCTGTTAGCCAGCCCATAATTTCACCCAGTTCATGCCTTCCTTGTTCTCTTATTGCATCTCTCAGCGTGGAGGCTGGAGGAATCTGCACTCTGGCCTTCCTGTTGTCCTGTCCAGATAACATCCTTGGTTCGCAGAGTTGTTTGTTGCTATTGGATGTGCATCCTACCCCCCTTTGATGGTAATTACAGAGATGCCTCACCATACAAATGCTGGCTTTCAGTTTGGAATTGGTTCCATATGACTTCCAGAAAGCAGTTTGAAATGTGAATTCATCTTGTTGTTTTGAATGTTGTTCTTTCTGTTTTCGTAGGCATTCCAGTGTCTCTTGAAGGCATACAAGTGTGATACACAGACCAATTGTTGGGAGAAAGATGTTACAGCGTTTAAGGAAGTTGTTCAGAGAGCCATAGGACTCGCACATGGTATTCGATATTCATATCGTATTTTAATGCATTCTTCATTTATAAAATAGTGTTATTCAAAAACCAAGTTCCATTACAGATACTTTCTGATTGCTCCAATATATTGAAATAGTTGTATTTAATTCAGAAACATTTCTAGAACATCTGTTATATAGTAGACACATAATAATAGGCACATAAGATAACTCAGGACAGAGGCTTCAATGCTGCTTGAGTAAGTGACAGAACCCAGTTAGAACTCATAAGAGTATAAAATATTTTTACTCCCAAGAAGCCTTAGTTCACACGGAGTCTTTGTTGATTATGTTGTATTGAGAAAAATCATTAGCATTTCCTTAACTGACAGAAGTGCCAAGAAAGAATCTTCAAAGTGTGCAGCTCTCTGGAGTACTTACCATTCCTTATATTTTTATACATATATAAAAATGCAAAGTATAATACCTGTCTTTGGGAAATTTAGAGTCTATAATTTGGAGGGGAGATAACCTTTTCTATAATAAAACATTTATTTGTTAAATAAATATAGTTCAGGTTTAAACTTTCTCGCATTATCAAAAAGTACCAGCTAAATTCAGCTAAATTCAGCGGTGCATTGCTGTATTGGTAATTGAGTGCAGGGGTGAATTAATAAAGTCCCATTGTGAGCCTCCTGCCCCAGAGAGTGACAGCAAACGGGAGCCAGCGAGGAGCAGTGAGCCGGGCATGAAAGCTCCAGGACCACTGTTACTTCATGCTTTCCGGGTCATGCTGAGTCAGCAACTTAGTGTCTCTGGGCCTTTGTTTGGTTGCAGGTAGAATGGGAGAATATTTATCTATGCTGCTAGGAAGAGTCAGCATGATCTTTCCAGTATGTCACACTATTTTACCTGTCGTTTACATGTAGATCTCTTGCACCCCTACCCTGTTTCTTCTGAGGTAGAGGATCTGGTCCATAAACAACTCCAAAAGGGAAAGTGAGGGCGGGAATAAAGTTTAACTGCCTGTAAAGAAGTCACAGGATGTTCAGATGGGCTTAGTAGTTAGTAATTCTACTCATGGCCTTTCAGACCTATCAGACCTATCTCGGGAAGAATATAAACGTCCAGTTTCCTGGACCACCTAGCCACTGGCTGGAAGGTAGAAAGTTCGAGGTGATTACAAGACTGTTTTGGGGATGGCTGCAATTCTATGGCCTTGTGGTAGAGGAAGCCAGAGGGGTTTGGTTCTTTGCCTTTGGCCTTTGTGAATGTGGTATTATGTCTGGGGAGCTCCACTGATGTGTATCTGTGTGTAATTCACAGGGTGGGGTTTCCTTTAACCTGCCCTTTCTGAACATCTCTGAGCACCCAGCTCTGTGATGGTCAGACAGAGATAGTTTCTGTAATCACCAAGCGTGGCTTTAGGCCTGTCTACTCTAACTCTGCAGGTCAGAGAAGTGCTCCAGAAAGCCTGCTTCTGACAGCTTGCTATAGGTTTTTGAACTGTTGTTGGCACCCACAGGGCGACTAGTGGGGAAGAACAAGTGTCTGTTCTCTGGGTTGTCTGTACTCGAATGGGTTAGTGTTGCATTCCCACTCTGCAAGCAGGCTTTGTTGTAGGAGCTGCGGGCTGC